>NW_006284615.1:1124596-1133734 GCF_000327345.1 Myotis davidii
CACCAGCCCGGCGGGGGTGGCAGGAGCCTCTCCCGCCTCCTCAGCAGCACTAAGGATGTATGACTGCAGCTTAGGTCTGCTCCCTGCTGTCAAGTGGACATCCCCCAAGGGCTTCCAGGCTGCCAGAGGGATGTCTGACTGCGCCAACTTGGCCGATCCCCCAGGGAGCGGGCCTAAGCCAGCAGGTGGATATCCTCCGAGGGGTCCCAGACTGCAAGAGGGCATAGGCCAGGCTGAGGGACCTCCCCCAAGTGCACAAATTTTTGTGTACCAGGCCTCTAGTAGACCTATACAATATCAACACAAGGAAAAAGGTGGAAAGTATACACATTGTTGTTAGAAAGGATATCCTAAATAAAAACATTACTTCCACAGAGAGGCCCTTTCTAGCCAATTTTCTAAGCAGTTCCCTTCTAGTATTCCGTTATTCTCTACCGCTGTTCTCTATTTCATTCCAAACACTAATCATAATATTTATCTATATATCTATATCTATATCTATATCTATCTATCTATCTATCTATCTATCTATATATATATATATGTATATACACACATATACATATACATACTAGAGGCCCGGTGCACAAAATTTATGCACGGGAGTGGGGGGAGGGGTCCCCTGAGCATAGCCTGCACCCTCTCCAATCCGGGATCCCTCAGCAGATGTCCAGCTGCTGGTTTAGGCCCAATAACTGGCAGTCGGATATCCCTCTCAAAATCCTGGATTGTTGGCTCCTAATCACTCACCTGCCTGCCTACTTGGTTGCCCCTTCTGCCCCCCTCTGCTGGCCTGGTTGCCCCTCATGACCCCCCAGCTGGCTGCTGTTCAGTCATTTGGTCATCCCTCACTAACCCCCCTGCTGGCCTGGTCGTAGGCAACCATCTTGTGAGGGCATGAGGCTTAATTTGCATATTACCTTTTTATTATATAGGATATGTATGTGTAATGTGCTATCTGTTAATTTTGGCTTTGCTTATTTATTGAATCTCCATCCCTGTGTACCCACTTCTCTAAAGCAGAAGCATTGGCTACCTTGTTTTCTTGTATTTTTGTCATGAATTACAGGGCTTGGCATATAGTTGATGTTTAATAAATATTTTTTCAATAGATGAATTACATAAATGCAAAAAGCAAGCTGTGTGAGATTCCTACTGTGGTATATTTTGCTGAATATATGTCAAACATTAAGGGCACAGTGCCTTCAAGTCGTTTTTCTGTTAAAACATAGTGTACAGAAAGAATTTATAAGAATCTACTCAAGTAAGTGCCTGTTTCCAACACTTAAATGGTTCTACAGATCAGTCAGCACCTTTAAGAGGATCAGTTAGTGAATGTAATAACTTGTGTTTTAAATAGTTCAAAAGCCAAATCTTCCTTTTACAAATTTTACCTAGAGTTTTAAAAACCACTTTTGTATTTATGAAATTAACATGTTTTTATTGCAAATCTGTTTGAAGCTGTATGTTTGATCAATGTGCCTCAATATAAATAGGAACACAAACATAGGAAGAATGAGTCATGACTTTTACTTCTTCTTATATGGAACACACACTTTGGATATGAAATATACAACTGGAAAAATGTAATACGGGGAAAAAGGATCTACTTGAAAATGCTTGACTAATACTCAATGACATTAGAGCCTTACTCTGGGTGTTCATATTAAACAAGGCCATGGCGCCCCTGACCTTGTGTGAGGGAGGAAATGGCAGACTCAGGAGGATGAGCCTTCGCAGGTGTGCCCTTGATAAAGCATTGTCAAGCTACATGCAGCCACACAGCTGTTAGAGAGCCCAGGATCCGGAAGAAATGCCAAACACTCATGGCTCAGGGGTACTGTGACATTGCCTCAATAAATTAATACATTAAGGGAAGGTGTAGGGGTGGAGAGATTGCTGTCATTTGATAAAAAAACAAACCACAATCTTTCATGTCTAAATACCTTTAGTGCATTAAATATAGCTTATAAATTCAACATGGCTTATTTATTTTGTAAAGAATCCCTTCTTTCCAAAAATGTTTATTTTAGGATTCCTTTATATAGGGAGGTTTTCTAGTACATGTTTAAGGAAACAGACACTAAGTCTCATTATAAAATAAGACTATATTCATGGAAGTTTCCTGGATCATGCCTATTATGTTTACTTGTTTATAGGAATAAAATATAATTGTGCTACTTATTCATATCAGAGCATTTGCATCACTTTGTGCCTGTCTTTCTGAAAGCAAAGCTTTGTGTTTTAAAAGAGAACTTCTAAACATGTAGAAAAATGTTCAAATAACTTGATGCTCTTCATTAGTGGCAATGAATGAAGCATAGCTCATAAATAAATTGTGAAGAAAAAGTCACAGAAGAGGCTATATTTTAAAAATCATAATATGGGTCAAGTGCAGACCTGCCTCTACAGGGCTCACTCTTTAGGAAAACCAGAAATTAAATAAAAGTTATAAAATAATCATAGATAATTACTTGTGTAAGGAATGCTAATAATAATCTAAGAAAGGGAAACAATATAAAATGAACCTAAATAAGTTAAACTATTTCTTTATTTGTATATATTTTTTCTAAATTAAACTCTTCAAATTTCAGAGATTTACTTTTAAAAAGCAGACTTTTCTGTAACATTTGCCATTTTTTTCTTTGTAGTCTTTTCTCTGAGAAGGAAAGGAATAAATATACAGTGATAATGTTAAGGGAAAATAGGTTAGAATCATACAGTGTGAAGAGAAAATGAGGTGGGAGATTTGTGAAAATGGAGGCAGAGAATGAGAGAAATTGATAAATCTTTGTGTGTGGGATGGATGGCCTTCAATTCATCCTTCTCCGCATGCTTCATAGGAACCCAGTTCAAGGATCTTAGTATATGGAGTCCCCCACAGTTAACCCCCACATGAGTGTGGTCTTAAGTACACTAACTAATGGCCCCAAATGAAAACTTAATAACGTGTTACATTTGATCATTTATCAGATGAGAATTTAACAATCATGATGAAGATAAATTATTCACAAATAATGTTTCAAATATGAAACATTTTATGTTTAATTGTTTATTTACATGTTCATGTAACTACTGTTGCTATTTATTATTTCCATTTTGAACATCCCTCCCTCTCCCCAAATTTCATTCCGAATCAGTTCAGAAATGAAATATTAACATCATTGGTTATACTTTACCTCCCTTTTCTGTTATCATATGGTTTATAAGACTAAAGTCAGTTCTTGGAATTTTTAACCGAAACTTTTAATTAGGAAGAGTAATGTGTGCTTAAGAATAACCAAACATTGTATTTTCCAGTATGCATTAATCTATAATAATAAAAGCATAACATGCTAATTAGACTAGACAGCCAAACGACCTACCGGATGTCATTCCTGATGTCCTTCTGGACAAAGCCGCCATGGCAGGGGCTGAGGCAGAGGCGGTTAGGGGTGATCAGGCAGACAGGAGAGCAGTTAGGGGCGATCAGGCAGGCAGGCGAGTGGTTAGGGTGATCAGGCAGGCAGGCAGAGTGGTTAGGAGCCAGCGGTCCCGAGTTGCGAGAGGGATGTCCAACTGCCCTGAGGGATTGGGCCTAAACCAGCAGTTGGACATCCCACGAGGGGTCCTTGATTGCGAGAGGGTGCAGGCCAGGATGAGGGCTCCCCCCCCAGCCCCGTGCACGATTTTTGTGCATCAGGCCTCTAGTGTTACATAAAAATACTCTGTCTAATTTGATAACTAACCCAAGTCAATTCCAGCAGCTAAATGTTTCCTTGACAGTGTCTGGGTCCTGCTCCTGATCTGCTTCTGGTCCTATAGGAGGACAGCTCAGCGAGAAACTCATCATCTACTCACTGTCCCACTGTCTGTCTCATTGCTAAGGGTTGCAGTGCTCCCTGCCATTCCCTCCAGTTTTACTGTCCCTTTGTCTTCTTTCTTTCTATGTTACCTCATCTCACCTGAGCATCTCCACTTTTTGGAAGTCGCCCATGCTTCATGTGCCTTAGCTGTTCTCTGGCAGACCAGAGATCTCCTGCCTGTAGTCACAATGCGCTTATGCACTTCCTCACCCTGTTAGCATCTCAGCACCCTGAAGGCCTTCTCCTTCCCATGAGTTAAAGCTGTGCATTTTTTTACCTCTGCCATCAAACGCCAAAGACATCCGTGAAGGTTTCCCTTGCACAGTATCAGGGACAGTTTTATCTTTTCCTGATACGGTTTTCTCCCAGGATTTTACCAGAAACATATTTAGTCAAGAATTTATCAAGAGTGTATTATGTGCCAGACTGTTCTAGTTTATTTAATCCTTACAATAATTCTCTGAAGGAAGTACTATTATCAGCATTTACAAATAATTTGTTTTACAATAATTGTGACTAGAACTGACAGGATTAAAATTACACCAAATGTATTGGGTAACTGATTTCAGAAACCAACAGAGATTTATCACTTCTTAAATTATTTTTTTGTTCAGTTTATTTCTTTCTTTCTACTTTTTAATTTTCCAGGTATGTTTTTTGAGGAATCTAAAGATTTAGAATAAATACAGGGTCTCCCAAAAAAGTTATACAGACTTCAACAGCTGATTCTATTACATTTTGAAAATTAAATATATTTCAATAATCACTGCCTTTATAATTATTCAACGTGTATATGCACTTTTCTGGGACATCCTGTATGTATGTGGCTTCTCTTTGTCATTTTAGGCTACATAATTTCTTATTAATTTGAAAAGTACACAATTTTAAAAAAATGAATGACAGTACTAGATTTAACTTGAAGTAAATGAGTAAGAAAATGAAATTTGAATGCAAATATAATGTTACACAGCTGTACAGGCTGACTCATTGGTATGCTAATTACAAATAATTTTTACTTATTAGGCAAAATGTATAAAATAAGGCAATTGAGCCAAGCGTAGGGAGCCTATTCCAGGTACAGTGTGATTCCGACAGTGGGACTAGGGCAATGGCTGAATGTTTAAAACTGTATCCTATTAGTGTTTTACTAATACTGAAAGTATTAGCCTTAATTAACCAGAATTGAGTTTTCACTATAGCAACGATTAAGTAAAATTAAAATTATAATAAAACAACCAAAATGAAATTGCATATAATCTAAAATGCTTTAATATAGGAACCGCTATATTTTTCACCTCTGTACTTTTAATTATGATTCCTCTTTCAAGCAGCAGTAAGCAGAAAGAATATTCAGTACTTAATTCTCCTCTGGGGAGGGATGACACAGGAGAAAATATTAGTTTCAGTAACAGAAATAAATTAACAGTTATAAATCAAAGAAGACTGACCTTGTAGACCAGAAAGTGAAACCGTAGGCCAATTACAAGTCATGTGTAGCCATTTGGTGCTCAGTGTTTTATTTCAAGTGCTGTGCCTACAGATGACCTAGAGTTGTTTTAAAGAAATGGATATGCAAATCATCTAAGAAATTGAGGTGAAAACATTTATGTGGATGACAAGTATGTCAATTATAAAGGAATATTGGATTTAAATTAAATTTCACACACGTGTATGGTATAGCATGATGGCATATTGATGTGGCTACAAGAAGAGATAAGCTAATACTTGTGGGATTTAAGACTAGTAGGAACAGGGAAAATCAATAAGGAGTTGCAAAACAATCTGATACATGTTTTATGAAAGTGTTTTCCAGCAGAAAAGGAAGGAGGGATAACACTATCAGATGTGCTTGTCCAAAAGTTCACTCCATAACTGATGCATTATTGAACTTGAGGAAGACCAAAGATTGACATAGGCAGGACAAGAGGAGTCTATTAGAATTGTCCATGTGAAAGACTTTGATAGTGGCTGTGGAGGGAAGTGGGTAGATGTGAGAAGAAGTCAGGAGTAGCAATGCCTGAATCTGGTTACTGATTTAACTTTGAAATGGAAGAGGAATACAAGAATATTTCCAGGATTTGCATGGGCCACCGGGTAGTCTGGAGGAAGATGGTAAGATTTCTTCAGAGATGCTAAGTAGCAGTCTTTAGGATATCCAGGTGGCGCTGTCCGGGGGGAAGTCAGCTATATGGCTCTAGAATTCATCTTTACCTTTTGGCCAAATGGGTAGCAATTTGGGGCATTTTGCTATTCCAAAGTTGGGGTGTGAATTTAATTAACTTACAGTCTGTGGTCTAAACATGGAATAAGGGGGGAAAAGGTAGCCTAGGGATTAAGAACCTGTGCATCAAAAACAAAAATAAAAACAAAACCTGTGCATCAGAGCCAGAGCACCTGGTCCCAAACCCCTTTCCATGACTTCCTAGCTGTGTAACTGGAGGAATATTTCTACACCCATCGGTGGGTTATTTTATCCAGAAAACGAGGGTGACTTTAATACCCACCACACTGCATAGCTATTGAAAACATATAAAATCCCAATGCTTAATAAATATTAGCTATTAATATTGGTTTAAAAAACATGGACTTACCATTTTGAAAGTCAGACAGCCAAATATTAGCAACGTCATAAGATTTAATTTTACATCTGTCAAAGCATGAATCTAGTGGTATTTGTTCTGTTTCCCTCATGTAAGCAGGTATCACAAATTATCTGGAAATATGATTGACTTAATGATGTAATTCTTAGAAGAAAATTTAAACATTATGTCTGAATTTCCCTGTAACCTCCAAAATTTCTCAAGGGTGGAAGCCAAATGATACTTATTTCTACTAAGAAATAACAACAACTGAAATCCTGACAATTATTTTTAAAATATGTGCTTTGTTTAAACACAGTTGTACAGTGAAGATAATAATTAGTATCAGCCCCTTTGGAGAGGATTCAGATATGCTATCTCCGAGGGGGAGGGAAGCCCATTTTCCAACTAATCTCTAGGACTTAGCTAAATAATTATGGAATCATAATTCGTCTTTATTCACCCACTTACCATCTGCTTCCTTGAGGCTATATTCTAAGTAATTGAATCAAGAGATGAAAAACATGAACCCAACCTAGAAAGATCAAGATGATTTAAAATAGTATGCTTTGCAATATTATTATATTAAAGGAAAAAGTAAGTTTGTATACTGTTGGTATTTCTATAAACCTGAGTATTTTGATGGGATCGTAACTGCAAAGCCGTTGTGTAATAAAACACTACGGTTTGAGGTTCTATTCAGAGCAGAGATCGCATAAATTTCAAAATCTAAATTAGGCAGCTAATCCAAATCCTGTCTGTGTTATCAGATGATGTCGAGTTGAGGTGCCAGCACAAATGGCCAAGAAATTCAGAGATGTGTCTAAAATACCACGGAAAAGACCTGTGTGGGCAGACATTTTACTGGATTTTAAGAACTGGGGATTGTAAAGTATTTGCGCACAGCATGAAAAGTAAATGCTAGAATATGTTTATAATACTTAACAGGTATTTGACTTCTGGAAAGGAATCAAAGTTGTGAGGTCACATCTAATTGCAAAATTACCTGGGAAATGTAGTCTTTTAGAAGAGTGGCAGTGTGCCCAGCTGAGAGTTGTCATTTGGATTAAATAGCTCTGACAGAGAAAGGGGGGAAAAGTTCCATTTCTTCCAGATGTTATGATTGTCTGGATAGAGAACTGCAAAGGCACTCTAACACACACTTTTAAAACGAAATCAGACAGTACAGTACAAGAACCACATGTTTTCACTCATATGTGGGATATAAAAAGCAACAAACAAAAAACAAACTCACAAATTCAGACAATTAAATAGTGATTACCAGAGCAAAAAGGGGTCAAATATATGGTGACGGAAGGAAACCAGACTTCAGGTAGTGAGCACACAATAGAGTATACAGATGTGTATTGTGTCATATTATAAAGTTGTATACCTGAAATGTGTATAATGTCATGAATAATGTTATACCAATAAATTTGATAATCTATAATAACAAAGACCATTTTATTTGGGGTAAGAAGGAAGGACATGAGAATTTGTTTCAACCTCTAAAGCTGATAAGGCCCAATCTCAAAAATACAGTCACATTGGGAATTAGGACTTTCACATATAAATTTGGTGGGAAACATAATTCAGACCATAGCAGATTATAAACTAAGTGAGCTGGGAACTGTCTTTTTTTGCAACTCACTATATGCCTAGTATTTTGCACAGTAAAGCTAATCAGCATCTCCTCTTTTAGCCCAATTTTAAAGATGAGGAAACTGGGACTCACAGAGATTAATGAACTTGCTCAAGGTCATGCATCTACTGAGAGCTGGGAATCAAACCTGAGTTTGGAAATCCTAAAGTAAACAACTTCATGAAGCAGAATTTCTGTTCACTACCACAAATCTTTCATCTATAAGAAGGTCACCAAGGGAAGCATCAATTTAGAACTGTCCCTGCTAGTTGCTAAACAATAAATGTAAAGGTAAGATCCTATATAATAAAAGCCTAATATGCTAAGCGTCCAGTCGTCTGGTGACCGGTCAGCTCTTCAGCCAATCAAAGCATTGTATGCTAATGAGATGCTAAGGCCGCTCAACCTAACAGCTGGGGTCCTGCCAATTGGGACTAAGGGAGATGGGCCAGACACAGACACTCCTTGGCTGGCCAACCTCCCAAGTCCTTCCCAGGCCAGCCAGTCCTGATCAGCCTGATAGGCCCCGATCGGGACTGGATGAGACAGGGCCGGACATGCCCTGGAGCCCTCCTGTGGTCCCTCCTTGGCCCTGATCATACACCGGTGAGGTTCTTCCACCTGGTCTGTGCCCTCTCACAATCTGGGACCCTTTGAGGAATATCGGAGAGCCAGTTTCGACAGGCCACTCCCTTAGGGAGGGTACCAGACGCAGGGCTCGCAGCTAGTGAGTGCTGCTGCGGCAGCATGAGCCTCTCCTGATCAGCACTGATTGGACGTGAGCCCATGGCAGGCGCAGTGGGGCCTGGATGAGCGGAAGCAGCAGGTAGGAGCTGCAGGCGGCGTTGGGCTGCAGGTTTTGGCTCGACCCCCACTGGCCACCCCAAGGGACCCCACCCATGCACGAATTCATGCAGCGGGCCTCTAGTTGTCTTATAATGGGAAAGAAGGGACAATGTTTGAATATATGTTAAGTACCCATTACATACTTGAGATATTCTTATTACATGCTCAAGTTGGTATGTATTAGCCATCCAAGAATAAGGCAACTTAATGAAGAACAGGGTCATTT
>NW_006284615.1:1133827-1143890 GCF_000327345.1 Myotis davidii
GAGGCCTGGGGCATGGCACAGGCCTCTCCAACCCAACAAGGCGAAGTCCAATTTCAACAGACTGAGAGTCCCTCTCGGGTGGAACCCACACCACTCATGTTTCTCTAAAGCCTAGTGAAATGCAAAACAACTGGTCAGTGCTCAGCCAATGACTGAGTGGATAAATAGTTCCCTGATCCAGTTTATTATTTCATCCTCCAAACTTGCAGACTGCTTATTGTTCATTGCAACCACAGATCAATCAGAGGCCTTACTATCTATTCAGCTAGGACACTCAGAGTCATTCTGAACTCCTTAGTCTTTTTTCTTTTTTTTTTTCTTTTTTTTTCTTTTTTGTAATGTCTCCTCTTATAATTTTGTTGGTTTGAGTTTCTCTCTTTTTTTCCGTGGTGAGTTTACAGTTTTGTCAATTTCATTTAACTTTCCAAAGAATCAACTTTTAGTTTGTTAATCTTTCTTGTGTTTTCTATTCTTTCACTTATTTCTACTCTCATCTTTATTATTTTCTTTCCTCTGCTACCGTTGAGCTCAGATTTTCTTTTTTTTAGTTCCACGAGGTGTAAGATTAGGTTGTTTATTTGAGTTCTTTCCATTTTTTTGATGTATATGTGTATACTAGCTATGAAATTCCCTGTTAGAATTGCTGTTGCTGCATCCCATAATTTTTGGTACTTACGGATTTCTTAAAGTCCATTTTTTTATTTCCCCTTTAATTTCTTCTTTGACCCATTGGTTGTTCAGGAATTGAACAACCTCTCTTTATTCAGCTACTATAAAGATATAATAGGAAGATACTGGTGGGGTATATTCCTCTTTAATTGAGTATGGGCTGAATCTGAATGCTGATTTGACAAATAGATTATGACAGAAAAAACACATCCAGTTGTGGCCCAATCATAAAATGAATGACAGATTCTAGTTTGGTCTATTGGAGTCTAAAACTACCCTATAAGATTTTTTTACTTACCCTAAAACCAATATTCTGTAAGAGAGTTCAAACTAGCATGTAGAAAGGCTGGATAGAGAAGAACTGAGGCCTTAGATGTGTGGCCTCAGCCATCTCCACTTATTGAACCACCCACTCCAGGTGAGGTCCCAGGCATGACAAGCCATCCCTACTTTGTCCTGCCTGAATTGCTGACTCATAGAATTATGAGTTTATAAAATGGTGGTTGTTATATGCCACTAAATTTGTGATGGTCTGTGATGCAGCAATAGATAACTAGAATAACCTTCCACATAGAAAGATATTTTCTTCTCTACTCCTACTTCATTAGCTGTTATGATCTCACATTCTTTTCCCATCATCTAAATACCGAGGGCTCAGATATCCAACCCTTTTCTATCTGTACTTATTTCTTGGAGAAATTTTCCTTATCTTTGCACTATAACTCCCTAATTTATGTTTGCAGTCCCTGTAAGTGTACCCAGTGACCTCCGTGACATCTCCTTTTTCATGTCTAATTGGCATCTCAGAATTAGCACGTTTAAACTCAAGTCCTGACCTTCACCAACACAGTGACTCTCACTGTGTTCCTTATCTGGGCACATGGTACCCCGAGTCAACAAGTTTCTCAAAATAAATATAGATGTTACTACCTTTGACTCTCCTTTTTCTCCCATACCTCACTTCAAGCCATCAGTGAGCACCGTAAACTCTACCTTAAAACTGTATTCCAAGCTGACTGATCTTGTAAAATATAAATCAGATTATGTGATTCTCTGCACTCAATCTGCCTTGCTTACAGCAACATCTAAAATCTTTACCATGCCCCTGTGTAATCTGATTTCGGGTGACTTCTCTAACCTCGGAGCCTTTACATTCCCTTCCTTACTCTGTTCCAGCACATAGGCCTTCTCCCTGGGCTCAGACATCCCAAGCAAGTTCGGCGTCAGGGCCAGGACTCTCCTTTTTTTATGTTTTCCCACCACTCACTCCTGAAATTCATTCAGGTCTTGGTGAGAATCTCACATCCTCAGAAGATCCTCCCTGTCAGCTACACTGACAATCGGAGTCCCTTTGCCCCTGTAATTCTTCCCTGAATTTTATTTATTTCATTGTCCATTTATTGCCAACTCCATTAATATGTAAACTCTTTGAGGCAAGGTACTTTATCTTATACACTACTCTATCCCAGTCCTGGAATTGTGCCTGGGAACACGACATATTGATTGACTGAAAGAACTCCTTGAGTCCAGAGAATATTTTATTCATCTTTTAAATGTCTCCACCAAGAGCCTTGAATTTTTCTTGTTACAAATTAGGTAGCCAAGGAATATTTGTGAGCGGGTTGAAATCAAGCCTGGGAATGATTCATAACGTCGGAAGCTATTTTCTTTTGATTCAAGTCTTTAATCAGGCAGTTTGTGAAAGGAAATTTTCATGATTTCTGGGTAGCAAAGGTTCCAGTTGCCATCTTCCTATGGGCCCAGCAAATCTGACTGTTCAGTGTTCCTGTGGCTGAGGGGCTCCTGCAGGAAGCTTCCCTTTGTTCTGATCAGTGTGCAAACAGGGTGACGTCTGACTATCTGTGATTACTTTTTTGCCTTCATTTGGGAAGATACATGGACCATTCACACGAGTATTCTGAGTGAATCATTTCTTACATTTTATGCAAATCTGAGTTATAGTAGAACAATGGGGAGAAATGTGTTCTCTTGAGACACATTTTCAGGCTTTCATTTAACTGGTAAGGCATGGCACATTCATATCTCTGACTACACAGCATGCTTGCAAAAAGATGTATATTTTAAAAATAAAAAAAAACCTGACATTCTCAAACATTAGGAGGCCCTTTACTTACCTTTTTTGAGGCATATGAATAGTTTTAACTTGATTTCTAGACAAAGAAATCTTTCTAGGGATTTCTTAATATTCTAGAGACCTGGGGAGCCCAATGCCATCAAAAATACATCAGCATGTTTGGATCATTACTCTTCACTGATAAAATTGTCTGTCTTAAACAACTCTATGCCCCCTTTTGTATTTCAATAGTAATACAATATTAAACACTACAGAAATGACAATGCGAATTTTTCACATACCTCTTTCACGTACTCCATTTTGCCAAATAAATTATTCAGTAAATTTTGCATATGGTTCATTAATCCTTGCATGCCTTTATTGTTTTCCCCTATCCAGGTAAAACTATGGAGTGCTGTATTTCTAAATAAATTCCTTTTTTGGCTGTCCATTGTTCCCTTTTCCTGAGGTATATAATTGGATTCGTCAGTCACATATCTTAAAATATACACCACCAACTGAGTTGTGAAAATGTAGCATTTCTAAGTTTAAATGCAGCAATGCTGCGCATTCAAATAAAATATTACACTGAGGAGATGTATTCTTAGTGTGCCAGAAAGTCACTTTCATGTTTTAGACAACAAATGGCTCATGGTACATTTTCTACTCCAACATATTTCAGAACTGAATAAAAAATAAAAGGTATAATTTTGACTGCTCAGACTAACAATTTGCTTCTTTTTATGGCGCATTTTAGATTTTTTAATATGAGTGATTTAATTTCACAAGGAAAGGATGTTTTATCTTAGTATCTGGATATACTTCATCTATCTTGTTTCTGTATTTATGAACATGAACAGATGCCAAGCATGAAACATATTTTTGCATCCATGAATTATAGTGAATTGTAACATACAGTTTTTTGAAGCAGTATTGCATAGTGTCAAGAGCAGGTATCTTAGAACCAGATTTCTCAGAGTCTTATGTGCCACCTACTGGTCGTAGGCAAGTTGTGTAACCACCTTGTGCCTCAGTTTCCTCATCAGGACAGTAGACATGATGACAGCACAAACCTCATAGGCATGTGTTGAACTTTACATGACAAATATGTGCAAAATGCTGAGATTATGTACTAGGCAAGTGATGACTATTTTTATTTCTAAAAACTAATTTTCTACCCAAAATATTCATGTATTAGATGTTTACTGTGTATTAACAATTGCATCAAGCATTCTGGGATACAACTATGGCTAATATAGACATGATTTGCATACTCTCTGGAAAGTCTGATTGGATTTAAAAACTGTATAAAAGATACAAAGACATTGGTGGAGGGGGGCTACTGGAGAAAAAAAAAATGGGACATCTGTAATACTTTCCACAATAAAGATAAAAGTTTTTAAAAAAGGTATAAAGGTACCTGACTGCCCTAACCGGTTTGGCTCAGTGGATAGAGCATCGGCCTGCGGACTCAAGGGTCCCAGGTTCGATTCCAGTCAAGGGCACCAAAATAAATAAATGAATGAATGAATGAATGAATGAACCTGACTAATTCTCACCACCACCAGAAGACTCCTATTAAAGTTAGTCTGATTATGTCATATCTCTATTCAACACAGAGCAATGGCTTCCACTCCATGCAGAATGAAAGGTGGATCCCTTAAACTGGCTTACAAAGTCCGGCAGAGTCTGCCTGTTTCCCTCTGACCTCTTCTCCCGATTCTGCACGCCTCACTTACTCTGTCCCAGCCACACTGGCTTCCTTGCTGTGTCTCAGCCCCATCAGGCACAGTCCCAACTCGGGGCATTTGAACTAGCTATTTTCTCTTCTTGAGACCATCTTTTTGTAAATAGCCACATGACTAATGTCCTTACTTCCTTTACATTTTTACAAAATCATCACCTTTTTAATGAGGCTCTATTTAAAATTGCAATCTGCTCCCTGCTCTATTTTTTTTAATCTTTTCCCATAGCACTTAGCACCTTCCAACAAAATATATAATTTATATATTTGTTATATTTTATTTTGTCTTCCACCATAGGTAAGCTCTATTGGGGGCAGGAATTTGTTTTGTTTACCAGTGTACCTCAAGTACTGAGAACAATGTCTGGCACTTAGTAGGAACTAATAAGTATGTGTTGAACTATATATGTTCTTTTAAATACCTTTGAAGTTGGTGAGTATTGATTCTTTATGGGATGACTTTATACTTTGGAAACAATCAAAATAAATATGGAAAATGAATAAATGGGTTAAAACAATATTTTCTGAAAGAGGGAAGTAGGAAAGCAAGGAAAGAGGGAAGGAAGGAAAGGAGGAAGGAAGAAAGGAAAGAAGGAAGAAAGGAAAGAAGGAGAAAGAGAGAGAGAGAGAGAGAGAGAGAGAGAGAGACTCAGAATGAGACCAAGTCATTTGAGTCACTAAAGAGAAGGCAATTTCAAAATACTGTGGACAATGGAAGGAGGACACAAATGAGCATCCCAAGATCATTTTGAAAAATAGCATTCATTTTAATAAATAAGAGTAAATTTTCAAAATCTCAATAAATTTTAGTTACCTTTCCATACATGAAGACTAATAGTATGATTCTGTTGTTTAGTTTTACTCAAAGTTCCCCATGAGCTCAATATAGACATTTTAAGGCTCACACATTTGGATTGGAGCCCAGGAAGACATGTATAATACAACAGAAAAAGCATGTGCTTAAATCCATAGAGACCTGAGGTGAAGTCCCACCTTCACTACCTTGTTTTGTGTGATGCTAGACAACTTCAAATTCTCTAATATATAGGTGTGTGTGTGTGTGTGTGTCACTTTTAAAATAAGCATAAAAATTGCCTTTCCACAATAAATATCACTAGAAAAAAATGTTAAGTACTTATAGTAACAAGCACCGTGGTCAGCTCAGGAAATCCATGAGCTAAGCCATTAATGCCTACGAGGTATTTAGTACAAGGCTTTACTCACATTATCACATTCAGTTTCTATCACAAGTCCATGAGGGAAATAGCAGTATTATCTTTATCTTGCAGATTCGAAAAGTAGAACTAAGGGAGGTTATGGCAAACAAGGGTCTATTCATTTATCTCATTTTTTCCAAAATTTTGTAACATTCATTAGATTTTATTAGCTTCAAGAGTACTGTAAGAATAGCATATCAGTGCATCTATGTTTTTTCCAACAAAAAAAGTAAAATTGAAGAAATCTGATAAGTAAATTTAATAGAAATCCAATCCAAAAAATGTTCTGTCTTGTTTTAACTTAGGCCAGTGTGCATTTTGTGTTTATTACTTCAGCTTTTTCACTCTATATCCTCAACTTGCACTGGGGAGATTACTTTGCATTTTGGCGCTTATCTTTCTATCTCTGCAAATTTGGAAATCATTCCACTCAAAACAACTTATGGACTGAAAACATTTATAAAATCCACCAAATTATTTGAAAATATGTTTTACAGTCAGTGCTTTGTCTATTTTGGAAAAGATTCAGAAATCAAGGGAAATACAATATGGAGAAAATAATGGAATGGTTGGAAATCTATTTGTATAGGAAAGATACAACATTTGTTTAGATTCAATTTGTGTCATTAATTTTAAAAGCAGTGTTTTTATTTCTCTTGCCATTGATAATGATACCAGTAGTTGTGGAATGGCGTGAGAGCAGATTTTCTCATTTTAAGATGCTAAGAATAATCTTCAAATGCTTGTTCTTGAGGGTACCTTTGAAATTATCTGGTCCATATTCCTCATTTTATACATGAGAACGCTGGTCTCAGAGAACTAAAGTGTCATTCTGAAAACCACCCAAATCAGTAATTTAGAACAGAAGTAAAGCCAAAGTTCTAGCCACCGCCCATCCCCTCTTGTCCATTTCTTTATGTTGTGCAGCTTTCCATGCAAAATTTCCTAAACCTACAATTCTTGGGCTCAAGGAAGGCTTGTAATTGGCCAGAACAACAGGAGAAAAAGTGTGATGAGCAATGTTAAACTTCTGAAATACCAAATAAGGCCATTCTTCATTTTAGGGGAAAGAAAAAAAAAACATGGAAAATTACCCTAAGGGCTCTCCAGAAGCACCTCTTGTCTTTGGCAAGCACAGATAAGATATTCCAAGTTTAGAAGACACTGAATATCCAGGGCTCAGTATTTCAGAATTTCCCTGGAGGTGAAAGGCCTCTGGATGCTGGCTTTGCAAAAACAGTGAGATAACCACACCATAAGGTTACTTTTTTGCTATTTAAAGATTGTCCAAACAGAATCAAATGCTTTATTTTCCTCTTATAATCTGTGAGTGAATCCTTGAGGAATGGGGCTGTCAGCTTTCTTTCTTTCTTTTTTTTTTTTTTTTTCCCCTAACACTCATGGCCTAACTGCTAGGCCCTAGCACAATGTTTTCTCCCCACAGGCTCTAATAATTAATTATGGATTAAGGAAATGGTCAATCAGTTGCCTCTGACCTGTGTTGGAAATTGTCCCAACAAATGGTAACATCATAGCTGTTTATTACCATCACAACTCTCACCCTTGTGGCTTTTTTTCATAGAAGAAGCCCTGTCCCAAAGGCCACAGATGTAACTCTTCATTGGGGTGCTTCCAGGCTGTCCTCATTTTGCCACCAATCAATTTCCCTCTGTGAGGAGTCTGAAAAAATGCCAAGTTGCTGTCAAGCTCACCAGTCTGTAAATATTCTATTTTAAGAACCTCGGATATATCAAAATGCAAATTTGAACATAATAGACAAATTGTGGGTGGGTGTGAAAAACGATATTATTTTCCAAGAATATTTTCCAAACGATTCATTAAAAACTGTTTGTCAAATACGATGGTATGTACATAAGAATACCAAGTCCTCAGAGTTAGAACCCTGAACCTGCATTTTTAATAAGTACCCTAGGATTCTGATGTAGTGATTCTTTGCTTATTTTATTTAAAATACATGATCCAGTACACGTATATTTAAGGAAGGATCTGTTGTATAAAGTGTTGTCTCCCTTGACAACAATACAATTAAAGCTTTAAGAATTCATTGCTAGCTTGTTAAATTTAGAAAATCAAACATACAAATGCAAGTTTAATCAGATTAAGAAAAACTTTGTGTTAATGTTATTATTAAAATGATTGTCAGAGATAATTGACCTCAAAAGTCAGAATATGACAGATGACACCTGACAAATGGTCCCTTGAGAAAACACAAGAGCAACCCAGGGAGAAATCTTGGACTTAGATGGCCGCAAAGTCAAAGTGAGATTTCCTGAATGTCAAAGCATTAAAGCAGGCAATAACATTTTTATTGTGCAAAGATAATCAGGGATCAGCTTGTATATTGGCTGGAATGATATAATTTCCGTTGACCATTGAGTTCTTTTGACCAAATTTGTGTATCAATAACTGCCACATGCGAATACTGTGGGGAGTATTATTAAAAGGATTTCTAAGAAATATATTACCTGTTTTGAGATGGAAACACACTCCTGTCAAAAGCACGTATTGTCTGATATTGTTGCTGATACTGCTCTGATATTGCTGATAATGCTCATTGCTACTGATTTTTCTCTGAAAACTGTTCTTTATATTTATCCTGGGCATTTAAGATAATTTAGGAAATTTTTGTCACCCTAGACTTGTGGTCGGCAAACTGCGGCTCGTGAGCCACATGCGGCTCTTTGACCCCGTGAGTGTGGCTCTTCCTAAGCCTTAGGAGTCCCCTAATTAAGTTAATAACAATGTACCTACCTATATAGTTTAAGTTTAAAAAATTTGGCTCTCAAAAGAAATTTCAATCGTTGTACTGTTGATATTTGGCTCTGTTGACTAATGAGTTTGCCAACCACTGCCCTAGACTAATGAAATTTATTATAACTTGTGTTTCATGAATGTAAAAGTCACCTTCAAGGAATATGGAAACAGGTAAACTAAATATAAAGCATTAGAGTTTTGAATTCTTCAGGGGGAAAAAAACATTAGAGTTACTTTAAAGCTTTGTTATTAAGAAGAAATTTTAACATATACAAAAATTCCATGAAAGAATTTAGACAGTATAGTTGACATTAACTCAAAGCAAAATTCCAAAGCAGTTTTTTTTGCAGAATATGCATTTTTTGTTTCTTATATATAAAAAAAAGTGTTCTCAGTAGAAGTCAGAGGAAAGCCTACAAAGAGGACTGACATATTTTGTCTTCTTTTTGTGGCTAGTATTGCTAGCTTTGTAAAGAGGGAAGAACAACATCTGAGAATATCTTGATTTCAACTTGAAAATATTTATCACTCACTCGTATGAGCATGTCAGAAGATTGTGAGCTAGTAATAGTCAAATTCGGTAGATTCATAACTGATTGAACTACACAAATTTTTAAATGCTAATTAGCCAATGTCAATCTGGAAAAAAGTCTTTAGAAATGGCCTGCAGGATTCTACTTTTTGCTTTTCCTGGAAAGATCTAACTATCTCATTGCAAATTACACAAAATGGAAATGGATAACTTATCCACTGATTGACAGAATCTGGGACCAACAATTTTCAACAGTCTGAAATAACAGGCAAGATTGAATAAGTTGAAATTTATAGGATATACACAAAAACTATTTGAAACCAAAATTCACCTAAGATCGGCATAAGGGTGTCATTTACTAACACAAAGTGCAACAGAATAGTTTCACTAGGCAGTTTCATAAGAGTTAATGCTGCTAGTGCTGCATGAGCAGAAATACAAGGAAAGTGGCTGTCTTATTATATGTAAACTAGAGGCCCGGTGCACAAAAATTTGTGCACTTGGTGGGGAGGAGGGAGCCCTCAGCCCGGCCTGGGCCCGCTCGCAGTCTGGGACTCCTCAGGAGATAACGACCTACTGGCTTAGGCCTGCTCCCGGGTGGCAGAGGGCAGGCCCAATCCCTAGGTGCAGCCCCTGGTCGGGCTCAGAGCAGGGCCGATTTGGGAGGTGGGGCGCTGCCCCCTGTCATGCACAGAGCGGGGCCAATCAGGGGGTTGGGGCGCTGCTCCCTGTCATGCACAGAGCAGGGTGCATTAGAGGGGTTGGGGCTCCATACGCTGTCATGCACAGAGCAGGGCCAATCAGGGGGTTGGGGTGCTGCTCCCTGTCATGCACCAAGCAGGGCGCATTAGGGGGGTTGGGGCTCCATACGCTGTCATGCACAGAGCAGGGCTGATCAGGGGGTTGAGGAGCTCCCCCCGTCACTCACTGAGTAGGGTCGATAGGGGAGTTGGGGCACCACCACCTGTCACACTCAGGGCAGGGCAGATGGGGAGGTTATGACTCTACCCCATCACACACAGAGGAGGGCCTGTGGAGGGGCGGGGGGGGGC
>NW_006284615.1:1144854-1148580 GCF_000327345.1 Myotis davidii
GCTTCTGAAAGCAGGTATCTGGTTTGTTTGGGTTCTATAATCGAAACACTGTATCAACTCCAGCTCTGAGATCCCAGCTGGCTGTAAGCAGGTTTCTGGAGTTTTGTTTAGCTTCTGTATTTGTAACAATGTTTCAAACTGTAAGCTCAGAGGCCTGCAGCGGCAGGTGGGGAACATTGGAGTCCTCCGTCACTGAAGCAAGTAAGCCTCATGTTCGCTTCAAGCTGCCTGGCTTCCGGCTGCCATCTTGGCTGGCAGTTAATTTGCATATCGCCCTGATTAACCAATGGGAAGGGTATCAGACATATGGCTAATTCCTATGTTTCTCTTTTATTAGGTAGGATATCTTAGAACTTCACCTATTAGACTTTTTTTTTAATATATTTTATTGATTTCCTACAGAGAGGAAGGGAGAGGGATAGAGAGTTAGAAACATCGATGAGAGAGAAACATTGATCAGCTGCCTCCTACACACTCCCTACTGGGGATGTGCCTGCAACCAAAATACATGCCCTTGATTGGAATCGAACCTGGGACCCTTCAGTCCGCAGGCCGACGCTCTATCCATTGAGCCAAACCAGTTAGGGCCACCTATTAGACTTTATTCAGTGCCCAGCACCAGACCCCTGAGGTAAGTATCAAATCTGAGCATATGTAAGTGAGAATGGCCAGGGCTATAGGTAAAACCCAAACTGCTTTAGACTATTAATGTCTGAAGGAAATGGGGGTGATCAAGAGGAAATAAATGGCCTCAGTCAGGTGACTTGTTGGTTGGAGTGTCCTCCCATACACCAAAAAGGTTGCAGGTTTAATTCCAGGTCAGGGCACATACCTCAGTTTCATGTTCAATCAGGGCACTTCCTGGAGTCAACCAATCAATGTTTCTCTCTCTTATAACTGTTTCTCTCTCTCTTTCTCTTCCTCAAAACATTAATAAGCATATCCCCAGGTAAGGATTTTCAAAAAGAGGACATGCATGAGTGTAATATAATAAATGTGGAATTGGACTTCTTTCAATATGCTGTAGTACTGGACAGGGCTAGGGCTCAAGGGTGAACACCAAAGAGTGGATTCCAAATCAAGAGGAGGTAGAGTTCTTAAATAATTTGATGTATCTAACAGGGCAACTAAAAGATCTAAGATTGTACTCAAAATTGGTACTGAAGCATCACATCAAATATCATTACAGATTTAATCACTGGATTTTAACTCAGGTCTCTGGAGCATTCAGGTGCAAAGTGTACCTTTGAAGGTGGCAGAGGATAGGAGATGCTGATTGAGTAGACGCCTTAGGCCCACAACCCACTTCTGCTTGTTTGGATTTTGGTTCCTTATAAGAAGTATCCATGGCTGAAAAATAAAGAAGAAAAACAAAAAACAAAAAATGGGGGGTGAGAAAAGAAAAGGATCAGATGATAATTTGTCTCCTCTAGACTTAGGATTCCACATTGTTGCAACAACTGAGACATCTTTGAAATGTGTTTAAAATATCTGACAAGATATCTTATGTATTTCTCTTTAGAGACTTTTAGAAAAGTATATCCCCCAGTTTGGGCACCCAACACACAATCAATTCTCTCTCTCTCGCCGAAACCGGTTTGGCTCAGTGGATAGAGCGTCTGCCTGCGGACTGAAAGGTCCCGGCTTCGATTCCCGTCAAGGGCATGTACCTTGGTTGCGGGCACATCCCTAGTGGGGAGTGTGCAGGAGGCAGCTGGTCGATGTTTCTCTCTCATCGATGTTTCTAACTCTCTATCTCTCTCCTTTCCTCTCTGTAAAAACCCAATTAAAAAAAAAAGAATAAAACTATAAAAAAAAATTCTCTCTCTTCCTCTCTCTCTCTCTCTCTCTCTCTCTCTCTCTCTCTGTCAGCATTTTAAAGTCCACATCACTCAGTGCTGAGCTATTTTTTGCTAATTTATCTTATATATCCTAACATTCATGACTATAATCCTCCTGCTGGTATAAACAATAATAAACAATTTTCTCTTGTGGTTCAAAGATCAATCTAAATGCACTTTACATACAATTAAGCTAAATATCAAACACCAGTCATTGCTTCAGCATAGTTAAGAGACCTTCTTTCCTCTAGTCATCAGCCTAGTTCCAGGTCACCAGAGGTAGAGTCAATCCGAGGAGGGGACTCAGGTGAACCCATAGCTCAGAGTAAATTATTTTAGGTCAGCACAGTGTGCGGATAGGCATTTCTGCATTTCAGAGTGAAATGTCACATTTAGTTATATGTGTCATAGAAAACTTAACATATAGTGAGATTATTAAGAATAGACTCCATCAAGTGAAGAGTATATCTAACTATTTCAACAAATTCTTGAGAAACTTTCAATGTGTCAGGCATGGTCCCTGACTCAAGGACACAGCAACAAACCCTGACCTTGTGAAGGTTATATTACAATCTCTCATCATTGATGTTGCTATCTCTCTCCCTCTCCCTTCCTCTCTGAAATCAATTAAAATATAGATAGATAGATAGATAGATAGATAGATAGATAGATAGATAGATAGATAAGGCAGGGGCATTGGGTAGAGAATAGGAGGGGCTGCTGTTTGTGGTAGGTGTATGAAAAGAAAAGGTCTGTGTGCAACAGCCACGTGTGTGTCAATCAGATGCTTATACAGAAAACATAGGTGGCCTGTTTTCGCAATGCATGTGTTTCAAAGGCTTTGTGTAGAGCAAGCATCACCTGCCTGCTTTAGCAACTCTCCTCCCTTGTTAGGCCTCTTTTGCTTTGTGGTTTGTCTGGCTTCCTTTGTGCCTCCTCAAGATGTCCAGGGTCCCGCAGGAGTGTGTTACTTGCAACTTCCCTCTCGCTGATTGATCTTCTGCTAAAAATAGAGAACATCAAATGGTTTCATTTTTAGTCTCTTTAGTGCACAAACATGTTTTTTCTTCAGAATTCTTTCCCAGTGTATATACATTTTTCTACTTAACATTTATATATATATATATATTTTCACTTCTTATAAGCATATTAAGTGTGTCACTCACATAGGACCTTATTTATGTTTACTTTTCTCTGCATAATAACATAGTAATAGATAAAGACAGAATCTACTTTCTCTGGAAAAAGCTGGAGGTGAAATTTGTTTGTTTTTTCACATTTTAACTAAAAGGATAAATTCAAGAAATGCTCTGTTTACCATAGACAAAGAAATGCATCATTTTGGAGTTTTCAATTAATCTCTTCAAACAAATATTACCCTGCATTGATTAAGAAATTATATAGAGAGAGCTTATGTCATCGGGAGGCAATTTTATAAGCATAAAGACAAACTATAAATAATAGCATTGCTTAAATTATAAAATTGATTATTGGCAGGATTTGTATTAGGCTTTGGAATAGATGCCAACATTTATATATAATTTTCCAATTTTTTAATAAATGAGCCCGTAATAACCTCTCCCCTGCTCCACTGCTCAGTCTTGTTAAATGCTTTCGACTGTAGTGCCTCTATCCTGCAAACAGAAGTTGTTTTGAGGGAGAACCAAGATGGCGGCACAGGTTAACGCCGGAGTTTGCTGCCTTGAACAACCATTTCAAAAGTGAAACTAAAAGACGGAAGAGACATCATCCAGAACCACAGGAACGCTGGCTGAGTGGAATTCCTACAACTAGGAGGAAAGAGTAACGCATACGGACACTCAGAGGAGGCGCAGTGCTGAAGTCAAATTCTGAGGTGCGGAGTGCGAGGAGCGGGCTGGCAGCT
>NW_006284615.1:1148730-1150074 GCF_000327345.1 Myotis davidii
AAGTATAAAATTGATTATTGGCAGGATTTGTATTAGGCTTTGGAATAGATGCCAACATTTATATATAATTTTCCAATTTTTTAATAAATGAGCCCGTAATAACCTCTCCCCTGCTCCACTGCTCAGTCTTGTTAAATGCTTTCGACTGTAGTGCCTCTATCCTGCAAACAGAAGTTGTTTTGATATTTAAACATCTGGAAAAGGTGAGGGATCAAAGTGATGAGATGGAGCCTTTGCTTAGAAGTTAGAGAACCTTTGGTAATATTTTAAAGCAGGAACCAGGGAAATTTTTCATGTAGTTGAGTTAATGATCCCATTTAGTTATAACTTATAAGAATCTTATAAAATACTTTTCTGTTGTTGTTAACGTATTACTGATACCTATACATTTCGTGATTCCAAATTCATTCTTCTGCATTACTATGAAAACATCATTGGAAGGTTAACACACCAAGCTGTATTTATTTTGTCTATCATAAACAACATTTATGCTATGATTTATAGTATGTACTGTGCACTCACAAATATCCCTGCAATATCTTTAGTTTTGGATCAGTTTCAATCTTTATTACCACTGAATTTGGGGACAAGAAGCATGTTGCCATATTTTAAAAAATCGTTTTGTTAAAAGCCTCTTGAGGAGCAACATCTTGGGATGAAAGAGCTGTGAAAAATAAAATAAATAAAACCTTTAGGTTAGGCCTGGCTGTGTCCTTAAGATAATTCACTGTCATTTCAGGCAACTGAGTGAAGGCCTTAGGAGTACAGCCCCTCCTGGTGTCAATCTAGGACAGTGATGGCGATCCTTTTGAGCTCAGCGTGTCAGCATTTTGAAAAACTCTAACTTAACTCTGGTGCCGTGTCACATATAGAAATTTTTTGATATTTGCAACCATAGTAACCTTCCTTCCTTCCTTCCTTCCTTCCTTCCTTCCTTCCTTCCTTCCTTCCTTCCCTTTTGTTAGTGGAAGATTCTTGTTAGGAAAATTATTAGTAAAATTGTCAGACTCTTTTAGAGTGTTTTTGATATATTCTGATATCAGCCAGATATTTGTTTGTGGCATGTACATTTCAACATTGAAGCTAGAAACTTTTGCACAGATTTACTTGGTGAATAAATATGTTCATTTGATCACAACAAAATAAATTTATCACCATTGCATTTGCATTTTTACCCCATTAAGCATCTGTTCTCCCTACACTGTTGTCTCTAGTTATAGTCATTCTTTCTTTAGAAAAACATCTTTCACCATGTCCCCAAATGCTAGGAAATGTAGGATAATGAAGCACGATGCATCCAGATAGATGACCTAATAATGGCAAGCACTCATATTATGCTTTTAA
>NW_006284615.1:1159021-1159905 GCF_000327345.1 Myotis davidii
ACCTTTTGAGCTCGGCGTGTCAGCATTTTGAAAAACTCTAACTTAACTCTGGTGCCGTGTCACATGCAGAAATTTTTTGATATTTGCAACCATAGTAAAACAAAGACTTATATTTTTGATATTTATTTTATATATTTAAATGCCATTTAACAAAGAAAAATCAACCAAAAAAATGAGTTCGCGTGTCACCTCTGACATGCGTGTCATAGGTTCGCCATCACTGAACTAGGAAGACAGCTGAGAGACCAACTAAATGTGGAAGTGGCCAGGTTTAGGCAAACGTGGTGGGACTATGTGGAACTAGAGACACACATTCTTTACAAAGGCTTTAAATTAAAAGTTTCCAGGCCTGATGATAACTGTAGTATTCCTTTTAGTTAAAAAAACTTTGTGCTTTTGTATTGAGTTCTCAAATAAAATCAACAGGTACTTACTAGATACCGAAAGTATAAAACCTTATGACTTGAGAGGGACAACATAAAACTATGAGTAATGGTTTCAGCCTTTGAAGCATACAATTTGGCTAAAGAAATGGGGTAAAGAGATAAAAAGAGGCTCATTCTTCAATAACAAAAAGAACTATGTCTCCTCTCAAAGACATGAAGTGTGTGTCAGCAAGTGCTGTTGGCATTTTAGAAATGGAAGTACCTTCAAACATGAGGGACTGAGGAAAGACTTCACTGAAGAGGTCAAGGTCAAGTCCAAGAGTCAGAGTAAGATCTGGACTGGGACAGAAGGGGCAGCCCCTCAATCAGGGAGTTGAACTTCAGGGAGACCTGCTGTGAGCACAACTAAGAAATCTGGCTTTTGTTTGTTTGCTTCTTTCTTTCTTTCTTTCCTTCCTTCCTTCCTTCCTTCCTTCCTTCCTTCCTTCCTTCCTTCCT
>NW_006284615.1:1160107-1162297 GCF_000327345.1 Myotis davidii
GAAAAACATCTTTCACCATGTCCCCAAATGCTAGGAAATGTAGGATAATGAAGCACGATGCATCCAGATAGATGACCTAATAATGGCAAGCACTCATATTATGCTTTTAAATTTACAAGCATTTTCACATGCATTTCCCACATATATTGCTTTAAAGTATTTCAGAGTATACATTGTGTTGTTTTTTCTTTTGTAATAAAAGAGATTCAGAAGAATAGCGTTTTCCATGTCTATTAAGAATGGTGAACACAGTCATAGTCCACAGTAGGGTTACTATAGAAATCATTTCAATTAGACTTGGAAGATAGCATAATCCCTACTTGTCATGCTATTTACTTGTTCAACAACTGTATCTGTTATTGAATGTGTGCCATACTTTGTGCTAAGTTACAAGCACACAATAGTAAAAAATTCAGACAAGGTTATCGCTTTCTGTATTCTACCAAGGAGATTTGCCCATAGTTTACCAGTCTATGACCCAGATCCTCTGATTCCAAGGCTGTGTTCTTTCCACCAGACTGACTGTATCCACATATGTATTTCGTTTAATAATTTAATGGTTGCTCAGGGATCCATGTTGTTCCAAGAGAGAGGAAAAAATGGTCCTAAAGTAAGATTACTAAAACATGTTGAATATAAGTAAAATCACTGAGATGCTTATGACAGGAATAAATGCTCACGGCATTTCCACCTGCACGGAATGGATTTTATTTTGCTTCCCTGGCTGTGTGACCAAAGAACTATATACTCTGATGCATTTCCCTCCTAGCATGGCCTCCTACTATGGTATCCCGAGGTAAACATAAGTATTCAAAAATAAATAACAAAATCATCCTACATACAACTAAGGCTCACTTAGGGATTCTTTCTGCTGAATAAGCATATAGAAAAGACACTTTATTACTTCAATTACTCCAGTAAGATCACACCTGGTGCTAGATGCATGGTTCAAGAACCTCAGCACATTAGTGTAGCAGTTAGGTTATTAATCATGGATGTCAAGTGCTTTCTGCTAATTAACCTTAATTGAGCTCTCTGTTATGGAAGCACCATTTCCAATGAAACAACTTAGTAATGATACCAAAATAACAGAGCATGGCAAAACCCAGGATTAACATTACTTCCTGTACTCAAACACTAATGCCTAATGCGCTTTGCTGTGATGCAAAATCTTATATCATCTACCAAAGTTTAAAAATGACATACAGCGAACATTGGTAGCATATATTTACAATTTGCATAATAAAGTGATTTAGGAAAGCATTTTGACAGAGCATTTATGTCTTCATTTTATATTTAAAAGCAACTAGGATATACCATTTTAATAAAAATATGTAGAATTTTTAAAGATTCAAAGATTAAAATCTCACACCACCCATTAGTTAATGTGACTGTGAACTTAGTCATGCTTGAAACTAAATTTTTATTACATTTGTGTTCACTGTTATTTCAAATAGTACCACAAAATGTCCATTAGAATAGAATTCTGCTGCAATAGGCAGCTTTATTAATCTGCCTGGAGATATGCAGTACAATTAATTCTAAATTTGATAACCAGCAAGCACTTCAAATGTTCAATAGGTTATTTATTAAAAAGAAAATAAAAAAGAAATAAGCTTTTCTGCCGATGAACAGAATGCTTGGATTTAAAAATGGCCAGAAGCTACTAGTATTAATAAGCTTTGTCAAATTCATTTTCAGACATGCATGGGGGAGTCTGTGCTATTTTTCTGTGCATGTCACAGTGTCTGTCAAGAGGAGAGCTCAGATACCTTGGGGAAAGCTTTCTGATGTGTGAATATTTGAAAATAAAAAGTCAAAGACAGACATTTAGCAGATTCACAAGGGAAAGGAAACCTCTGAAGAATCTTGAGAAAAATTAAAGTAGTGACAATGGAAGTGTTATAAAAAGGTTTAAATATGTGTGTGTGTGTGTGTGTGTGTGTATGTGTATGTGTGTATATATATATATGTATATATATATATCTACACTAATAAAAGAGATTGGCGAAAAGCAAAGCACCTCTTATGTTGATTTTTAAAGGTACCGTATCTGTTTGTGACCATGAGCCCCAGGGCTTTCTCTGAGCTTGACATTGTGCTGATGGTTGTGCAGTTTGGATGAAGGGTGCTCCGTGTCCCTGCAGCTGCGCACTGGCGAGCTTCTGTCTCCACCAGAAGCAAGCTTTC
>NW_006284615.1:1163627-1165782 GCF_000327345.1 Myotis davidii
ATATATATATATATGTATATATAAATTTGGGCAAGAACAACAAATACCAACACTGGTAGTAAAGTTAAAATTAGCACAGATCAGGATGTATATGGCATGAATGAGGCTATGGACCATTTGTTTATGCTATACTAGTATTCACAGAGATAGATTGTAAACAATGAACAAGTGGCCCAATTTCATTAGATACTAATACATATGACAACAACATTTGACCACATGGACTTAATGGAGTATGATGGAACATTCCTCTAGGCCAATGGTTCCCAACCTTCCTAATGCCGCAACCCTTTAATATAGTTCCTCATGTTGTGGTGACCCCTAATTTCATTGTTACAAATTGAACATAATTAAAGCATAGTGATTAATCACAAAAACAATATGTAATTATATGTGTTTTCTGATGGTCTTAGGTGACTCCTTTGAAAGGGTCATTCGACCCCCAAAGGGGTCGCGACCCACAGGTTGAGAACCTCTGCTCTAGGCACTTAAAACCTGGGTTAAAATAATAGTTTACCACTGAACAGGTGTGTAGCTATAGGCAAATTATTTAAGTCTCAATCCCACTGGTTCTATCCAGTAAGTCCTTTCTGTGATGAAGGAAATATTCTATTTCTGTGCTGCCAATAGGTAGCCTCTGGCCGCATGTTGCTCTTGGTCACCTGACATCTGGCTAGTGCAACTGAGGAACTGAATTTTCAATATTATTGTAACTTAAATTCAAATAGCTACCTGTGGCAAGTGGCTACCATATTGGACAGTGCAGTCCAGCCTCAGGTGAATTCTTCTCCTATGAAACAGCAGTAGTATTAGATCCGATTCCATGTATGATGTTTTCAATTGCAAGGGAGAGAAAACAAAATTTAAACAATAAGAAGAATACATTGGCTCATTTTAACTAAAAAGTCCAGAATGGGAAGTGTTGAGCACAGTTCAATCAGGGTTTTCACTCTATTGTTATCCTCAGTACTCTTGCTTCCCCTTTATTTTGGGGTTTGGGCTCTGTCCTTATGCTGGTTTTCATCATGGTCACAATATGGCAGCTGGAAGTAATAGGAGTTATGTGCTTCTCATACACACCTAGTAGGAGAGTGAGAGGAAGAGCATTGTTCCCCACAACCACTTAAATGGCCGAAGGTTGGTTCTGACAGTCTCTCTGACACAATCAGTAGAGTGAGGAGAAGGCTGTGTATTGCTTGGCTTGTACCTGGTTTCCTGCCTGTCCCTGAAACTAATTACTTTGGCAAATAAAAGGAGATTTTTGATGAATGCTGGAACTAGTATTTGGATAGTGGGAAGGATGTTTCCTCAAAGAAAAATCTGGAAGATATTAGGAAGTAGAAAGATGGGGAGTGAATGCTGAGTATGAAACTGATCATATTCATCCAATTACCTCAAAGGATCATTATCATGTAGTCAATAATGTCATGTGGGTAAAGTAACTAACAGTGTGTGATATGTTAAAGCCCTTCTTGTTCACATATGTCTTTCTATGTCCCTGGGCACTATCTTAACCCACTGGTGTCATAGTTTTCTCACACGGGAATATTTGACTTTTAAGATTTCTTTTAGGCCCAGCCAGTGTGGCTCAGTGGTTGAGCGTTGAACTATGAACCAGAAGGTCGCGGTTTGATTGCCCCTCAGGGTACATGCCTGGATTGTGGGTTCAATCCCCAGTTGGGGGTATGCTAGAGACAGCCAATCAGTGATTCTCATCGTTGATGTTTCTCTCTCTCCCTCTCTCTTCCTCTCTGAAATAAATAAAAATATATATTTTTAAAAGATTCCTTTTAGCACTAAATATCTGTTTAATGATAACTACTAGTGAAATTATGTAAACTCACGGCATAGGAATAGGTGTGTCAAAGAAGAGTTAATTACACTGGAAGGAAATAAATGGCTACAGCTAACCATATACTACTGGGTCTTCTGTACCTGCTCTGTGAAAGTAGCCCTCATGCCAGTCTTTCAGAAAATATATAAAAGAAGCTATAGCATGCCCATTTAACTCCAGCTTCCCCAGGACCCAGCTTTATCTCTGCCATGATCAACACATGAGCTGATAATAAAGACCAATGATACCTAGCCTTTAGCTCAATAGCATGAGAAACTTACTTGAGGCCTACCCCTGACATTTGAATTTTAATTGTGTTAT
>NW_006284615.1:1166435-1198135 GCF_000327345.1 Myotis davidii
GTACTCTCTGCCAACACAGCCTGGCTGTGGAAAGACACACATCTCTTGGTACCTTATCCCTTCATTCTCCACACCATGGCCACACAAGAAGTACACATTACCGATGGTAAGACGGATTGAGCTAGCTAAAGGTAGTGACAACACAGTAGGGAGACATCAGAAGGTCTTATATTATAATGACCATAGTCCTTCAAGAAGATCATCTTATATAAATATCTGTAATCTCCTCTTCAGGCCTCTTGGCAAAACTGGATGCTTTATACATCTGTGTGGGAAACCGTTTATTGTCTTCACTAGCTGATAAGCATAGACAGAGAACCCCCCTGAAGGCTGGGTACCTTTGAAGCCCTAGCAAAGGTGGGAGCTAGCCACCACCTCTATTTGTCCAGACAGTGGTAGCTGAAGCAACTTCCCCATCTATTATTATGTAAATCTTTGCTGATGGGCTAGTCTGCCTGTTGCCAGGGTCGCCTGCCTAAGGGCTATGCTAGTATCCCAGATCAATAAAAGCTTGGTGAGGCCTAAGCATGGGTGGAAGTCTTTCTCAAGTGGGACTTGCCTGCCTGGCCTCCCATTATTTCCAAATTATCTCTTGTCTCTTCTCTTTCATTTGTGTGCAGCTCCTCTTCCAGATCCTGAACCCTGAACCACACGGGACATGGAAGGAAACACACTCAACAATCTTATATCTAATTACAATAAACCCATAAAATCAATAGAAGGCAATACAGCTTGTTACTTTAGTTATTTGGAATGTTTTTTCTCAACATGAAACTCCAGCCAGAAACCAGAATAACAGACATTAGAATTTACATGGTTTGACTACATAAAAATTAAAACATCCCATATGAAAAAGAAACATACCATATATAGAGTGTAATAGACAAAAATTAAACAGGAGTAATAACTACTTAATAGCCTAATATACAAAGGGTTCTTATCAATTAATGAGTAAAAGATAAATGTGCCAAAAGAAGGAGGGGCCAATGGCACTTGTGTACGCCAGGCTATTTTTTTTTGTAATATATTTTATTGATTTTTTACAGAGAGGAAGGGAGAAAGATAGAGTTAGAAACATCGATAAGAGAGAAACATCGATCAGCTGCCTCCTGCACATCCCCCACTGGGGATGTGCCCACAACCCAGGTACATGCCCTTGACCGGAATCGAACCTGGGACCTTTCAGTCTGCAGGCCGACGCTCTATCCACTGAGCCAAACCGGTTTCGGCAATCTTTCCTACCCTTGTAATTTCAAACTCCAAGATTTTGCCACGATTGGTCCAAAGAGCCTGTGACACACAAACCACCAGTGATGTTGCCTAAAATTCAACCCAGGGTAGATTTTCATACGTTTTTCAAGAGGGTATTAAAATTAGAAGCCTTTTGCTTAACAGACAGTTGCCTGCCCTTACACAAAGCTTATCTTAGCAACAGAATTTTTTCCAAGAGAAAAGTAAAACCTGGCATTAATTTAAACAAACATTGCCAATTGCTATTTTCATATTTCCTCTGGTCACTCCAGATAGTTTATGTTGGAAAGTTGAAGACAAACATCTTTTCCCCACTGATGCCTTCCTGTATTTGGCAAGCACAGATGCTGCTCTGAGATTTCAGGGACCAATAAAATTTTATTTTACTCATTTGCATTTCGATAGATATTTCATGGCAAGAACAAGTTCACCTCTGTTCAAAACATTTATTTGTTGTTTCAGCAAAACAGCTCATGAAGCTTTCTTTTGATAACTGGTGAATTTGGTCAAACAGTGATTTTAAAAACAAGTCAAGATATTAATGAAAGCATAGAACTTAAACCCCGTTTTGAAATATTTGCTTGGGAAGTAGTTAGGGATTACCACTCAAGCATTTACAGTACTGGGAAATACTTTAATCAGAACAAGAGATAAACACTGGCAGAAGAAATTATGACTTAACAAACATTTATTGAGTTCATGCTGTGTGCCAAGTTCTCTTCCAAATAGTATGGGGCAAAACTCCCAGCAGTTATCTAAGTGTTTTGTTTCCACATGAAATGTATTTATTCATTTTTTTGCTGGAGAAATTTTGCATAGTTCTAATATTGGTTATTTTGCTATCTTATCTTTGCATTATTTAAGTACGGCCTGCAATTCGACACTGAATAGTGGGGTATAGTTAATAAAGTAACTAGAATTTCTACTATGTCATTGAAGACTATCAATTATATTAAATATCCTTGTAGCATTACTGACTTTAATGGGAGTGGCTCTAAGGTAGCAAATTATTAGAAACCAAACTTTAATATACAATTATAATATTCAATGCAGAAAATTAAGCATGCTGTTTCCTAAAGATTGCTAGAAAATAGTCTTTATCAGATGGAGGAAGTTTCATATTTATAAAAGTTTATTAGATACACTGGTAGATATTAAAGTGTTAATTTTTTTCTCAAATGCCTATTCAGCATCAAATTTGATTGCCCTATATTTTCATTTAGTCTGTTAATATATAAATTACAGTATATTTCCTAATGTTGAATTGCATTCATTTTTTTAAATATACCACTCATTACTACACTGTATTATTATAGTAATTCCTAGTTAGATTAAACTATGTTTTAGAAGTTTTTACATTCACATTTATAAGTTTTTGCATTCTCATTGATTTCTATTTTAATTTGTTATATTTCAGCATTTCCAGACATCAGTTATATAGATTAGAGTTTAAATACTCCTCAGTTTATGGGGTGATTTTGTCAAAGGTTTTTGCAGAGCCTATATGTCATTACTCAATTTTAATCTAATATTTTTTCTTTTGCTCTACTCTCCCATAATCAAGGAACATACAGAGGTGGGCAAAAAGTAGGTTTACGGATATTTGTATGGAAAAAGACATGCAGATTATGATTATAAAAATAAGCTTTATTAACTGTTTCACATACAACTGTAAAGCTACTTTTGCCCACCTCGTATATGGGCAACTAATTTTTGGCAGAGGAGCCAAAACATACAATGGAGAAAGGAAAGCCTCTTCAATAAATCGTGTTGGGAAAACTGAAAAACCATATGCAAAAAAATGAAACTAAGCTGCTACCTGACACCATACACAAAAATTAAATCGAACTAGATCAAAGACTTGACTATAAGACCTAAAACAATTAACTACATAGAAGAAAACATAGGCACTAAACTTCAGAACCTTGGTCTCGGTGGGGGTTTTGTGAACATAATCCCAAAGGCAAGGAAAATAAAAGCAGAATAAAAATGAGCAGGACGACATCAACTATAAAGATTCTGCACAACAGAAAAAAAAATAAAACGTGTCAACAAAACAAAAGGCAACCATGTGAATAGGAGGAGATATTTGTAAATGATACCTCATAAATGAGCAGGACGACATCAAACTATAAAGATTCTGCACAGCAGAAGAAAAATAAAAACACGTGTCAATAAAACAAAAGGCAACCATATGAATAGGAGGAGATATTTGTAAATGATACCTCCAATAATGGGCTAACATCCAAAATATTGAAGAACTCATACAGTCAACAACAAAAAACAAAACAAAAAACCCACAAACAATTCAATTAAAAAATGGACAGAGGACCAAAGAGACACTTTTCCAAGGAAGACATACAGATGGTCAACAGATACGTGAAATGTTACTGAACATCACTAGTTTTTAGAGAAATGCCAATCAAAGCCTCGATGAGATACCACCTCACACCTGTTAGCATGGTTGTTATCAATATGACAGGAAAAACAATGTTGGAGAGGATATGGTTAAAAAGCGACCATTTGCCTGCTCTGGTGGGAAGGCAAATTGGTGCAGCCACTGTGGAAAACAGTATGGAAGTCCCTCAAAAAAAAATTAAGAATAGAACCATCATATGACCCAGAAATCCCTTTTCTGGGTATCTACCTGAAAACTGTGAGGACACTTATTTGTAAAGATATGTGTATCCCTATGTTCATTGCAGCATTATTCACAATGGCAGATACATGAGAACAACCTGTCATTTGATGGATGATTAGATTAAAAAATGGTGTATAAATACACAATGGAATACTACTCTGATATTAAAAAGATGAAATATTGCTATTTGTGACAACATGGATGGATCTTGAGAGTATCATCTGGTGAAATAAGTCAGACAGTCAAGGACAGAACTGTATGATATCACTCATATGTGGGATATAACATAAAAATCAACAAATGAACAAATAAAACAAACATACTCAGGCCACAGAATGGTGGTTACCAGAGGGGAAGGGCGGTGAAAGGAGGATGAAGAAGGTAAAGGGTCAAATATATGGTGACAGAAGTAGAGTAAACTTTGGATAGTGAGCATCTATTGCAATAGACTATACAGATGTTATATTAAAGTTGTTCACCTAAAATTTATATAATGTTATTAACCAATATTACTCCAATAAATTTAATTAAAAGTAATAGTACCTAATAATTAAATTAATTTGCATTTATATGATTACTAGTGGCCCAGTGCACAAAAATTTGTGCACTCGGGGGGAGGGGTGATTCCCTCAGCCCGGCCTATGCCCTCTCGCAGTCTTGGACCCCTCGGCGGATGTTCACCTGCTGGTCAGCACAAATGGGGACATAGCATCAAGTCCCCTTGCACCAGAAGACCAAGAGTCAAGTCCCCACCCACTTGCATGTGCCCCTGGACGCAGCATTCAGCCTCATGGAGGGGCTAACAGGCCTGGACACTGCAGTGGTGGCGGTGGTGGCAGTGGCAGAGCAGTGAGGCTGATTGGCCCGCCGGAGTGGGCGGGTCATGCCTTCCTGCTCACCCCTACAGCCCCCAGCCGGGTCCAGAGGCCCGGACACTGTCGCGATCGGCCTGCCAGAGTGGTGACAGGCCTTGACACTTCAGGGGCGGGGCTGAGGGGACTGGGTGCCGCCATCTGTGGCTATGGGCACTGCCATCTTTTTGACGGAGTGACGGAGTGATGAAGTGACAGTTAATTTCCATACTATTCTTTTATTAGATAGGACTAGAGGCCCGGTGCATGAAATTTGTGCACTTGGGGGAGGTCCCTCAGCCTTGCCTGCACCCTCTCGCAATCCAGGAGCCCTCGAGGGATGCCCAACTGACGGGGAGGGGGCCTAAATTGGCAGTCGGACATCCTTAACACTGCTGCAGAGTTGGTAGAGGCTCCCACTACCACCGCTGTGCTTGCTAGCTGTGAGCTCAGCTTCTGGCTGAGCAGCACTCCCCCTCTGGGAGCACACTGACCACCAGGGGGCAGCTCCTGCATTGAGCATCTGCCCCCTGGTGGTCAGTGCGCATCATAGGAACAGGTCAACCAATCTACTTTCTGTCCCCTGGTGGTCAGTGCACATCATAGTGAGCAATTGAGTGGCCTTAGCATATCATTAGCATATTACCCTTTGATTGGTTGAATGGCTGACCCGACGACCAGACACTTAGCATATTAGGCTTTTATTATATAGGATTAATGGTCTTGTGTATCTATTTACATGTTTACGAACTTTTTGGATATTCTAAGCCTCTTCTTATAAGATAGTAAAGAAAACAGAACTCTGGCAAGATTAATAAAGGTAAAAGAGAGAAGATGAAAATAAATAAAAAACAGTAAAAACCAATACAATCACTGGGGTAAAAAAAAATGAATTCTAAAAATTTCAGGAGAGAAATAAATAATCAGGGGAAGAGAAGAGAAGAGAAGAGAAGAGAAGAAAAACAAATAATGACCAGGGGGAAAGAAAAGAAAAGAAAAGGAAAGGAAAGAAAAAAGAAAAGAAAAAAGAAAAGAAAAGAAATCAGAGTTTAAGATTTCTCATCACCAATACCAGATGCTAGAAGACAATGCACCATCATATTCAATGTTCTGATGGAAATTACTTCTAATCTAGAACACTGTCATCAGTCTCATTATCCTTCCATTGTGAAGGTGAAATAAAGACATCTTCAGATACAGAAAACCTGAAGAAGTTTAATATTCACAAGCTTCCTCTGAATTACTAATGAGTAACTAACTTCATTATATATATATATGACTCTTTATTAAGGAAGTCCCCTCCCCCTCCCTGGCACCTGTCTTGAATCCTTACTCGGCAGGAAGAAGGGCAGAGGAAAGGAGGTGGGAGGGAGTTCCTGTAGTTTCAGAGCATGCAGACCACTGTACTCCACCAAGTTGACTTTATTCCAAATGCTTGGTCTCTCAGTGGCAGTGATGAGATGTTTAAAAGGTCTTTCTGCTCTTCTGCTAGTTATCCAGACCTGGCATCTGCTTACTTGTCCTCCTCACATCTTTGACCTGCTGAATAGATGGGCCCCACTGTGCGCTGACATCTCCCGTGGATGTTCGGCACACAGGATGTTGATAGGTTAAAAAACGTGTGGGGATTGACAAAGCTAAAGGGACTTCTGTCCTGTGGAATCTCTCAGGCTTTGCTACATTAGCGTGCACTGCGAATTTCCCTCTCGGAAGGGACTGTAATATGCAATGCAGTGTTAAGCAGATGAGTTTGGCCACAGAGCCCTTGGGGAAAGGGGAGCACCTTGTAGGATTTCTGCTTTCAAGGAAAACTGTTCTGGAATTTTGTGGCCTTGTCTTTGACACTCTGATCTCTAATGTTCAGTATCCTATATACTAGCAGATCGACTGAATGGTGGAAAGATGGGTCGCTATGCACTGACCACCAGGGGGCAGACGCTCAATTCAGGAGCTGCCCCTGGTGGTCAGTGTGCTCCAACAAGGGGAGCGCCACTCAACCAGAAGCTGGGCTCATGGCTGGTGAGCACAATGGCAGTGGCAGTGACAGGAGCCTCTCCCGCCTCCGCAACAGCACTAAGGAAGTTCGACCAATGGATTAGGCCTGCTCCCCGGAGATGGTGGAGGGGGGGGAGGAAGGGGCCTAAGCCGGCAGTCAGAAGATATCCCCCAGGGCTCCCGGACTGCGAGACGGCGCATGTCAGGCTGAGGGATCCCCCCGCCAAGTGCATGAATTTTGTGCACTGGGCCTCTTGTCAAAACATAAGAACCCACCCTAGCCAGTCTGGCTCAGTGGATAGAGTGTCAGCCCTCAGACTGAAGAGTCCCCAGGTTTGATTCCAGTCAAAGGCATGTACTTTGATTACAGGCCCTGGTAGGGGCCCGTGTGGGAGGCAACCAATCAATGTTTCTCCCTCACATCGATGTTTTGCTCTCTCTGTCTCTCCTCCTCCCTCCCACTCTCCCTAAAAATCAATGGAAAACTATCCGTAGGTGATGATTAACAAAAACCCATAAAAACCCCATTCTCTGTTCTCAAGGAATTCACTATTATAAAAATGCTTTAGAGGTTGAATATGAAACCTGTGGTCATTGCTTATATTTATGCTGGAATGCGTTTTTTCACCCAGAAACTGACAGTTTTTAGAGAAAACAAAAAAGCTGGCCCATCTCCAATAGCATGATGTACCACCTCTGTAACAAGGCTCACGAAAAGCTCCTAATCCTGTAAATGCCATCAAACCCTCCGCTGTAGATGCAGTTTGCTGTTGCACAGGCTAGCGATCAGTCTTCACCCAGCTGCAGGCATGTCATCAGCCTGGATCCTTGGGCCTTTCCTGCAAACCAGTAGACATTGATTTACATTGTGTTGTTCTTCATTGTATGAGCTTCAAGTGGTAATGTATTTACTAGGCTCAACATGTACATGTTCTGTTCTTCAGAATCAGTGTTCATATTTCTCACTCCCTCTCACTCTTAATGTATTATTGTCTTGTTTTCATTTGATGTGATCTTTAAAATTGCTTAGATTTGTAATGCATTTGTATCCGTGGATACAAATAAATGTTATTGTAAAATGGAACATTACAGTCAATAGATTATAATAAAATGGAAGGGATGTCTCAATAGTTGGAGGGCACGTATAACAAACACTGTAACATTCGGGTGAAAAAAATATAAAAATGACCACATCTATTTTGTTTTGTAAAAAAAATAATGAGAAAATTAACAAACCAGGCAAAATTCATGAATTTGCTCTCTCTGCCATCGCTCTTCCTCTGACATTCTTTCCCAAATATCAGAAACTTTGTTTCCCTTATCAGCAAAAAACAGACAGTACGATATAAGATAGAGAACACACTTCAAGCATTATAGCCTGGGAGCTGGAGAAAATAACTTCTCTCTTCATTTGTAAAAATGTCCACATTGCTACCCACCTCCTCGGGCTGATAAACACAGGATTACACGAGATAAAATATGTAAAGCGAAGTGCATAGCACAGCATAGGTGCTCTCCACTTATTAATTCTTCCCCTTTCCCACACATCCATCTCCATGTTGCTCATTCTGAAAATGTCATGACTAACTGTCTGCTATTTATGTTAAAGGTGACTTCCCTTCCTCCAAAGAAACCCCTACATGAATGCAGCTTTCTTTTCCCATTTTTTTTCTATTATTTGAACCCCATTTAGATAGAAAAATCCTTATGTAACATACCTTTGTGTTCTCGATCACACTTCAACGTAAGTCACTTCAGACGTTTATTCTCCTTTATTCAGTTCTAACAATTTCAGAGTTCACAAAAGATTTAGCATCCTAACAACGAGGTTAAAAGTTGGAAATTTGCTATTTTCAAAGATTCTCACTTGTCTTCGATGTAGATTTTTTAAAACTTATTTTTCTAGCCTCTTTTGAAACAATTGAATGCTCACCAAAGTGCATTTCATGATAGTGAATTAGAGCTGGATAAGTAGAAAAAAATTGCAAGCAAGAAAGCTTTCTGTTTGCTTCCATTATTATGAAAGATTGTTAAGTTGGGGTGAGCTCTTACAGAAAGTTCAGCTGTGGCAGTTTGAATTACACTGGTCAATTTCAGTTCACCGCCTCCTAACCACTAACAATTTCATGGGGCAAAGACTTTCAACTCCACTCTTGGACCTAAGCTGCTTCCACTCTCTCTCCCTGTAAGAACTGACACATTTAGCAATTCTGAATCGTGCAAATAAAGGGAGGTGAAGGGAGTAGGAAGGGGTAAGGTAAGTGAAAAGGTAGGAAGAAGGGGCGAGAAGAGGGGTTTTCCTGATCAGAATCACATACATGACTAAAAATGCTTTATCCTTTATACTTGTAGTGAAATGAAGGATCCTTTATGCTTTCCACACTCAAGTTTGAACTGGAGAGCTAAGTGAAGACATTTTCTTCTAGAAAAGCCACAAATCACTTTTTCAAAGCTTGAATTAATCAGGCCCTTTGCAACAATGTTTCTCTGTGACTCTTCAGTTTTCAAAATGGAAATCTGTAGAATGTCAGTTCCTTTTGAGTTGGGAAAAGAATATGACCTCATGAAGCCCCTTTTGAAACATTCCTTCAGCACAAGCATTTTAAATAATTTCTCAAAGGCAAGTACTATATCCGGAGTGAATAGCAGGACATTATGAACTACATCTAACATAAGATTTTGCTTCGACAGGCCTGTCAATGCTCTTTAGTTCCACTGTATTGAAATGAAAATCATGTGAGCTTGGAAGAAATATCTTCCTCACCCTGATACTCTTTATTAACTGTGGAATCGTACTATTTTCTTCACCATGACAACAAAAGCACACAATAGAGTTAGCTCTCACCTTCTTCGCACAAGGTGACAGGGAAAAACAGTAACAAAGAAATGTGAAGCAGAAAACAGATTTCAGGAAACAAGGAGTTAAGGAAGTCATGAACAAAGGGAAGCCTGAACTCAAGGATCAGCATTTAGGGTCATGTTCCAAAGGGGTAACTAGACTAGGTAACGCAACCCAGAGAAAATACTTCCAGTTTGCACTTGATTAAATCTCAGAATGGGTGACTTTTAATGTCAGCCAGTCAACTGAAAGGCCAATTTAAATGATCTCATTTTACAGTAAGGTTTATGTCAGTAAAAGACATAGATTGATCAGCATTCCTGAAATAAGGCTCTGAATTACTCATATACAGTGTCATTTAAAAGCAAACAATTTATTCTTATCAGAACATATTCTTTCAGTGATGTTTAGTGATTTGCACTATGAAATATTTTAGCCATACCTTTTCCCCCCAGAAAAATACTTTGGCTTAAAATGTCAGACGTTCTTCATTCTGTTCAGTTCACATTGTTCAAAATATTCAAAGCCATTCATCTTCCTAACGTGCTGAAGTCTGTACTGGGTTGTCTTTCACTAGGACTTGCTGGTATAGGCAAAACTACCAGAAATGAGCCCATTGATTATTTTCTGTCCAGGGAAAAGCAGGGAAGAGGGAATCACATCTGAGTTCATAGTTGTCACCTGAGAAGGAATGCAAGAATTAATAAAAGAAGTAAGTACTAACTAAAGATAAATCAAATCATGCATTGCAGCCAGAAAACCAAGGAGAAAAAAAAAACACGATTGAATCATGGGATTTGACTGGTGTGGGATTTTAAAGATTTTAAAAAATCAATTTGGCCATCTATCTTAAATAACGTAAGGTGACAAATATTAAATGTTGTGTTCTTGGTGCCCAGAAAGTTTTTAGTATTGTGTTAAAGCATATTAAAAGCAAAGTTGACACTTATGTTCAGGGAAAAGGTTTAAAATTGTATTTTTAAAATAGAAAAATAATTTGGGAGAACTTATACATGATGTAGGGAATGCTTGTTAAAACAGCTGCCCTCTTTGAAACCCAGTAAAATGAAGAAAAATAACTAAAAATTGCAAAAGTAGTTCACTAGTATTACAACTAGACAATGGTACCAATATGATGCTATAAATTTCGAAATGGAACTGACAGTTATAATCTGATTTGGAGCAAATTGAGTGAGCACCTTGAGTGCCAGCCCTTAGGCTCCACGAACGAGAACCCAGTGAGCATCGGGGAGTTAGTGAAGGAGAGCAAGGCTCAGGGTTTCTAGTTGCTGAGCCCTTACTCTGTACCAAGCACAGTGCTAAGGGCTTGACCTGAGTCATTTCCTTTTCGGGTGCTCGCCCGCCAACCTGAGTCATTTCAATGACTCCTCTCAATAAGTTGCTGCTATTATCATCTTCATTTTGTAGATTGTAGAACTAAGATGTTTCCCCACGGTAACATAGAGCAGTTTCCAATGAGGAAGTTCTGGAGTGCCCCACTTATAGCCCTGAACTTGGAAGAAGAGTTTGAAGTGAGGATAAGAGAGTACCCCACAGCAAATGATACAAGGGCAGAGTGGGATACAATCATTTGGGCACGTAGAGAAGCAAGGCAGGGAAGGAAGAGGCCACATAAGAGCTATGTTTTTAAGTAGGATCGTTGTCTAACCAGGAAAGAAGTCCCAAAAGCAAGTCTGGGCTAGGGAGATGCAAAATACTAGGTCTGGGCTCATTTTTAAATCATAGACCAAAGTGATCTGTTCAGAGAAAATAACTGTGCAACCAGGTATAAGACTGCTGACCCATGAAACATCAAAAAGATGTGGTCACTCCCAAAGATAACCGGGCTGCCCAGAAAAGCCAGAAGGAAGGTCAAATCTGAGGGGATTCCCACAGGTTAGGTCCTGTACCCGAAACAGTGGAGCTGGCTGAGGCAGAGTTTACAACAGATGTGGAAAGCACAGAAGGAAATGATTACATTGTGGTTGTTACATTTATCCAGATTCTAGATTGGGTAGCTCTGAGAGTCTCAGAATCTCTTGCAGTGGCTTCCGTAAAGCACAAACTGGGTCCTTATTTCAGAAACACCGGAGCAGTTTCTGTTCAGTCATAGTGCCAATAATTCCCAGCACTGCTGAGCTGACGCCATTGGTTCAGCCTCCATTTGCCCAGTTGTAATATAAATTTGGTACTTCTATTAAATATGTATATATATTTATTTTCCGAGAGAGAGGAAGGGAGAGGGGGAGAGAGATAGAAACATTGATGAGAGAGAAACATCAATAGGCTTCCTCCTGCACGCCTCCCACCAAGGATGGAAAACTGAGCATGTACCCTGACCAGGAATCGGTGACCTCTCATAGGTTGATGCTCAACCACTGAGCCTCACGGACCAGGCAACTTTAAGTTACTTTTAAGCTCAAGGCTCCTTTCAATCAAAAGTCCTGTGATCCCTGAGGACTATTCAAGAGTTATTCAGATCCCACAGGCAAAGTAGAATAATCTCATCTTCTAAGAGCATAAAGATTTGGAGGGGGAGTCCTAGGCTGGGTGAGAGGTGACAGTTTTAATTTAGGGATGTCATTTATAATTATAAAATGCCAATTCTGAGTTGCAAGAGACAACTTTCAACCTAACATGAGTATTGGATGTGTCCAGTGGCTTACTTGTAGCATGTTGTTAACTTGCACCAATTAGGTAGCATAAGAATCAATTACAAATGTTCCTACTTATAGAAGTTATACAGATTCACCATACAATACTTAAAAATCAATCCATTGAATGAAAAAATATAAATTACACAGCAATATATCCTGAGAGCCATACTAATGTTTTGATTTGTTTCTGTACAGTTTGGATACTTCCTGATTTCTCCCACTAAATAGCAAATTCTCTCATTACAGGGATTTTGTTTCTATTTATCTTGAGGTCCCTGAGCTTGACATGTTCTGTAAATATAGATTTATCTTATGTAGCAACAGTAAATATTGGTTTTTGAGAAGTTTTACCACTTTTCCAACAACTCCTTTTTATCTTGTTATAGCCATTATACCTAAAGCTACACTAAATAAATAATAGAAGTGATATTTGACCTTATGGGTTTAGATTTGATTACATGTTCATATTTTGGTTAGAATTGTGTTGCTTACATGCTCATACTAGGTGGCAAAGAACCTACCAAAATGATCATACTATTGATGTACATAATTATACCAACTAATTTTATGGGGGGAGGGGGAGTTGCTTATAAACTGGAACCAAGTGAGCTCTTTTCAGGAGTTTTAAACATTATCCTTATAATGTTGTCCACCTTTTTCAGTGGCTTCTTCATGTATCCAAATTCTAGCCCCACTGCCGTCCCATCTCAACATATATTGCCAATGATTGGAGCCTGAATTCATTAATATGTGTGACATAAAGGAATATATGTGCTCTCAATGCCTTGGGAGGTGGCTAGTTTGGTATGGAATGCATCATGTTTTTCCTAAATGTAATGAGAATATTTTATTGTAATTTTTAAAATTTTATTAACTATATTGCGGTGACATGGGTTAATAAGGTTATGTGTTTTATGTGTACCATTCTGTAATACATCATCTGTATATTGCATTGTGTGTTCACCATACAAAGTCAAGTCTCCTTCTGTCACCATATATTTGACCCCAATTGACTATCTTCTACTCCCCTTCCCCCAAACCTCCTTTCCTTCTGGTAACCACCATGCTGTCGTCTGTATCTCTGAGTTTTTGTTTGTTCATTTCTTGCTATCTGTTTTATATCCCACATATGGTGAAATCATACGGTTCTTGACTTTTTCTGTCTGACTTACTTTATTCAGCATGATATTCTCAAGATCCATGCATATTGTCACAAGTGGCAGTATTTTATATTTTCTTCTGGCCGAGTAGTATTCCATTGTACATACTTACCTCATTTCCTTTGTACAGTTATCTGTCTAAGGGACATACAGGTTGTTTCCATGCCTTGGCCACCATGAATAAAGTTGCAATTAACATAAGGGTACATATATCTTTATGAATAAATGTTTTCAATTTTTGGGGGTAGACATCCAGAAGAGGGATTGTTGGGTCATATGGTAACTCTATTCTTAATTTTTTTAGGAACATCCATACTGTTTTCCATAGTAGGTGTGCCAATTTACATTCCCACCAACAATGTATGAGGGGGTTCCTTTCTCTCCTCAATCGTTCCAACACTTGTTATTTATTGTCTTGTTGAAAGTGGCCATTTTCACAAGTATGAGGTCATATCTCATTGTGGTTTTGACTTGTATTTCCCTTATAGCTAGTGAAGTTGAGCATCTTTTCAAGTATGAGTGGGCCATTTGTATGTCTTCTTGGGAGAAATTTCTGATCAGGTTCCCTGCCAACTCTAGGGAAAGCAAATTGGGTTTCTGACATTATGGCTGGTTTGAGGAGGTATTATATCACCAAAGGAACACCACTAAAGTTTCTGAATCTACAGGGCTGGATGAGAACTTCATCTCTGGCAATTGGACTCAGTAACATGAATTTAGAATAGCAGGGGTGGGAGGAAGGACAGGGCCCTGGGTTGTCACTGATAATTATAGCTCTGGCTTCTAATGGTAATAGCAACTGGAGAAAGTTAGAAAGCTACAGTATCTTCCCATGAGAACTACCTATGACTCAGTGTTCTCTATAATACCTTAGGACTATAAATAGACATGCCATCATTTGCAAGGGATAAAATTATACTTATATGAGTGCACTAATCCTTTTAAATTCCTGAAGTTTGCAAACTCCCATTACTTCACAATACTTATTGGTAATTTAATAAACATCACAACTATGTAGAAAAAATATCTTGAATTACTACTTGCACTTTGTTGTCAATTCCCAGGCCAGATAGCATATATATTTGCAATCATTTCACAGCAATAGTACTATAAGCCCCCCAAAATTATTAAGATTATTAAAATTATAAGTTGCATATAAGTCATGCAGATTATTTCATATGCAATTATGATAAAAAGCTTCTTCTGTGTGCATTATTATGCAGGTCATTTTAATAACACATCAAAACAGTGTTTTCTTGTGCTATAAATTTTCCCACTTAGCTTGTGAATTCCTAAAGTAACATTTCAAGATTAAAATGAATTTTATTTTTAATAATTTCAAAGTTTCTAATAATTATAATTAAAAGGTTAAATTTTGAACTCAGACTTAATATAAAGATGCATGGATTGGCCTCAGTACAGGGACCAGTGACTTCAAATGAGGACCAATTAGGGTTAAGTGATGTTTCTGATTGAATCTTGGTCTAGTTTTTATTTTTCTTTTGGCACCACAAGCCCTTGCTACATCAGAGGACACTTGACATCATAGCAACACAAATGACAAACGTATGTTAACAACCTTGTAACTACTTGTAAGGTAACATGATAGATGAAGTCGGTGCTGGAGCAATAATTAAGCTCATCCAGACATCATGCCCTCAGGCACACCACCAAAGCAGGAACCATGCTTCTCTTCTTTATCTCCCTTAGTGACTTCTCCTTTGGGGTTTTGGCATCTTTTATTGTCCTACAAAGAGCTAGTAATACCCCTTCCTGCTCCTGACCTTCCTGGGGCCCTATCTACGTTTTCACATAAGCCCACTGTATGTGGATCCCACCATGACGTTAGTTCATAGGCACACTGGCTACCATATACTCGGCTCAATATAAATGTATCAAATGAATGGATAAATTATTGAATAAATACATACATATGCATGAATGAATTACAGACTGAACAGGCTTCCTCCCCAAGCACCCATCGTCTAATACTTGGGTTCTATTCTTTACTGACTTTCCATGCTTGCATTATTATTCAAAATTATCCTACTGCCCACTGTCCCAGTTATACTCTAGCTGGAGAAATAGATAATGATAGATAGATAAATAGATATTTGTAGAAGAATGATTTGCTGAGAATAGGCATTGAGCCGAACATACTGAAGGAAGCCTTTTCTTATTGTTGCAGTTACTAAACAGTTGTGGTGAGAGGCTAGAGATCTTGTCCTATTAGTAATAAAAAGTTTAATCTAATGAAAAGAGTCATGGGCAGAATCAAAATGAGTCACAGAAAGTTAGCAGAGTCTGGACAACACCAACAATAAAATTCTGACAGAACTATAAGAAACAGTTTCCTAATCCTATTTGGTAAAGGTTTTTATCAATTTTAATGAGTAAGTATAAAACATGTCAAAACACCAGATAGTATTTTTACTTTTAGAATTGCTACTCCCCAGGAAGTCATGAGAATTCCTCTGTATTAATTATTTCAACAAAGTTTTGTTTTTTGCTCAAAGCTGCAATAACACTTTCCTCCTAAGAGACTCCCACCTAATTGTATCTCTAGTATATCCAGATGTGTTGGCCATTTCTAAGGCACAGGATGGGTTTTTATGTCTGACACAGAGAATTTCTGTCTTAAGATTAGTTTCAACCCTAAAAGTCAGAAAAAGGGGCTGTTAGCACTAATTCCATGTTCAAATGATGCCTGGAAACTTCATCTACTTTTATCCTTTAAACTCCGGAGTCAGTAGTCAAGTTATGGAGGAAATGGTGGTGAGCCTCCAGTTTTCCACAATTTCACTCACTTGGGCAGTCAGTGATTCGTAACCAAAAGCAATTTGGTTCCCCAGGGGCACTTAGCAATATCTGGAGGCATTTTTATTCGTCACAACTGGAGAGACGTTTAGTAGAGGTAGAAGGTAGGAATGCTACTAAAATTTCTATAATGCCCACAACTCCCACAAAAGAATTTTTGGTCCAAAATGTCAATAGTACTAAGTTGGGAAACCCTGCATTTAAGTGCTGCATTTGATCCGTACTAATCCATCAGAGGCAGAATACCACGTTATAGACTATAACACTATCTATAAAAATAAAAGCGTAATATGCTAATTAGACCAGATGTCCTTCTGGATGACCTTTCAGACGAAGCTGGGGCTGTGAAGGAAGCCCAGGTCCCGGGTGCCTGCCATCAGCTAGAGGGAACCCCAGGTCTTGGGTGCCAGAGGGAAGCTGGTGCCAGCAGCTGGGGGGTGGGACGGGGGGCGGGGGTGAGGGGAGGAGGAAGGCCTACTCTTGTACGATTTTTGTGCATCGGGCCTCTAGTGTTATAATATGGTACTAAAATGGGTGTCACATCTATCATATTATAGGGACTCTACAGGACTAGATTCTTAGGATTCTTTATAGTTAGGAATTTGAAGAAAATGACTAACTTCGAGGCTTAATAATGTTAAATGAGTTCAAAATATTTTAACAAATATTGCATCAGAATGTGTTCATAATTTTATAAAAGCTGGATTTAAAATCTCAAAATATAGTATGCACTCCCACCTTGCAAACTAATAAAGTCCCTTCCATCTATGAGTTTCAATGCTTTCATTTACAAAATGAACTAAAACATATCTGCCTACAAAAAACCTAAATGGTATATGTAAAATCACTTTTATAAGTTAAGATAAACATAAGGTATTGTTGTAGCATTTTATAATGCAAAGTTTCTTTTGAATAATCAAGCAACTGATTTTATGACCTTTTCTTTTTCAAGCATAATTACATCAATTTTTCAGATAATTTTAAGATCCTACATATTTTTAAAATAAGTACCATATTCCTTAGGATTCTAGCTCAAACCACCAATTTTACTTTAAAGGAAAGGGAAGAAAATTACCTAGATGGGAGGAATCCTTTCACAATGTGTACATATGTCAATTCATCACAATGTACACTTTAATTATCTTCAAATTTTATTTACCAATTAAACCTCAATAAAGCTGAAAAAATTCTGGCTTGCCTAAAGAAAAAAATAATTACAACATCTAGGTAGAATCTGTGTACCTTCTCTCAAGAAATTTGCAATAAATTATGACCTAATCATATCCTAGCTTTTCTGTATTTCAGTTTCTTGACACACATCTAAGCCTTTAAAGAGGACCTCAAGACCCGACAAGTGTGGCTCAGTAGTTGAATGTTGACCTATGAACCAGGAGGTCATGGTTCGATTCCTGGTAAGGGTACATGCCCGGGTTGCGGGCTCGATCTCTAGTGTGGGGCATGCAGGAGGCAGTCAATCAATGATTCCCTTTAATTATTGATGTTTCTATCTCTCTCTTTCTCCCTTCCTCTCTGAAATCAATAAAAAAATGTATATTTTTTAAAAAGGACCTCAAGTTCTATCAATAGCTTTCCATGAAAGAAGTACCAGTTCTCCCTCAGCCTTTTTACTAAGTATGTCTCTCTTAGAAAGCTCCTACTGAAACCCCCTCTCAAACCCTAAACCCATTTTTTTCCCAAAAGCCAGTTGCTTCCATAATTTGTTTTGTTAGTCTAGCTGCAACCATTCCTTCTCCCTCAAGTTTCCAACCATTCCACTCAAATTTTGTTTGTTTCCTTCCCCCTTCTTCAAGTTGCTTCAGGTCTCTGGTAAACTTTTGATTTTACAAGGGCGCTTCCTCTCTCTCTCTCTCTCTTTCTCTCTCTCATATTTTAAAACATTTAAGTTGAGAGAACAGAATAAATTTTTGATTTTGCTTTTCCTATTTAAAATCATATTAGTAGTGGCTCTGAACTGGATTTGAAAGAATAAAACAAAATGGTTAAGAATTACACCAGAAGGAGGGTACGAATTGGTGTTGGAGGAGGAGGAGGAGAAAGGGAGGAGGTAGAGATGAAGCCAAAGAAGAGAAAAATAGCCCTTATCTTCTTTCTTCTCTCTGACTTGATGGAAAGTTGCTGATTCTGTGTCCACTTCTCTTTTTGAAATCTTCTTATCTATACTTTGACCTTGTCAATCTAATGTATCTGATATGTGAAAAAAAATGGTTTTTAAAATATAATCTGTATTTCCATGTACCATACCCTGAATATTGAAAGGATTCCAATGAGATTTTATATTAATTAAACCTTTTAAATATTTGCAAATATGACTTCTAAATTATGATGTAAATTTATGCAAAAAACACAAATCAGCAGTTTCCCCAGTTTTGATGAAATAAAATTTGGTCCTGTTATTATAAACTCCTACAATTTTTCTCCCAGCTCCAGTGAAGGATGAAAGTGCCAAACACTGTCTTTTTTCAGCCCTTCCCCTTGGAATTCCTGTCACTCTTATTTAACATACCTTATTTCTTCACGGAAATAGCAGTGTTTAGTTTATTAAAAATTCATGGGACACAATTTTCTCTTGAGTACATAGGGCCTAAGGCTTTCAACCATGTTTATATTATTGCCTAAAAATTACCTATATTTAAAAGATTCATGAATTTAGAGAGTTACTATTGGCCAAGTGTCAGCAATGCCTTTTTTTAGACTTTTAGAACAGATTAGAAAAAACTATGAGGTTACTCGTTTTGTCTTTACTTTTAGAAACATTTGCCCTACATCAATCAAAACAGATAAATAACTAATATTGTTCTTAAAAAGATGTCTTCACTCACCTTGGTGTTTAGCTGTTTTAACGGAGGGTATTATTTCTTATGATGATGCCTTCTCTGGCAATAACAATTTTATTTTTTTTACCAGATAGACTTTTTAAGTGGCTTTTATGCTTCAAAATTCCTTTTTTTCCAAATTTCCATAAATATGGGTGTACAAATATTTCTCTCAAGGTCCTGCTTTCAGTTCTTTTGTGAACATACACAAAAGGGGAAGTGTTGGATTATATGGTAATTGTATTTTTAATATTTTGAAGAGCCATCATACTCATACTGTTTTCCACAGCTAGCTGCACCATTTTTCATTCCCACCCACAAAGCACAAAGGTTCCTATTTCTCCATAACCTCACCAACACTTATTATTTCCTGTTTGTTTGTTCGTTTAATAGTAGTCATAATGGGTGATATCTCATTGTGGTTTTGATTTGCATTTGCTTAATGATTAGTGATGTTGATTTTTTTCATGTTGTTGGCCATTTATACATCATCTTTAAATAAATGTTTATTCAAATCTTCTGCCCAGTTTTTAAGTCTGGCTGGGTTTTTTTTGTTTGTTTGTTTGTTTTGCTGTTGTTGTGTTGTAAGAGTCAACTTTGTTCTTATCACAGTTTCTACTGCAGTATCTGACAGCCTTCAGGTAGGAATGAGGCAAAAGGTAATTCAAGATAAAATACCAGAGCATTAAACAAAACTGTAAATGGATTTGTATACTCTTCCTGTGTTAAATATGAACACAAGAGCAAGTTTTTAGAAAACGTGCACTGATTTAAAACACATAAACATTTCGTAAGCCTAAGAAAGTGTTTCACTTAATTTAACTCTGATTTTCAATATTTAATGATAATATTTTTATAGATTGAAGTAACATTAATATTAGAACTAGAGTAGAGTTTAGACAGCATCAAATCTGACTCCCTCATCTTGCAGGTACAGAAACATGAAAGAAGAGAGTATGTGTTACCCAGATATGAATGGCACACCTGGGCCTGAAAGCCAGGCATTATTTCCTACCTGTACTGCTGTCCCCGAGTGGCACAAAGCTGAGGATATTCTCTGCAGGATTACAGAAGTAGGATTCCAAACACCCAGGTTCTATTCCTTCTCTTGCTACTTACTAGTTGTAATATCTTTAACAAGACACTTACCTATAGTGATGTTCAGTACTTTCCATCAATAAATAAGCATAAAAAATACTTGCCCTGTCTTATAGCAGTGGTGATTATGAAGTTCCAATGAGGTAAAATATGTGAAAGCAATCTCAAAATGTATAGTTTTATGCAAGTATAAAGTGGTTGAATTTAGTCTTACATTTATCTCTTAAGTACCTATGCCTATAAAGTGGCTAACTGGGTCTGACACATGTCACATCTTTAACAGCTCTACTCATTTCTATTTCTGGATATGTCTCTTCATCTGCAAGGTGAGAAAGGCTGGGCTAGATGATAGCTACAGACCAATCTAATTAGACCTGTGACGCTGTGATACGCCATGTCCCACTAAGGACCACTGCAACTAAAAAAATCTTCTGAGTCTGGTAAGTGTAAACCCTGGGCCATAGCACCAAACAAAAGACTGTAACCTTGACATTGTCCCTATGTTCTATATCTTGGCAATGAAATAAACAGAACCCTCTCTTTGATAAAGCCCTGCTTACTAGCCTCCTGAATTTTCATGGCTTTCTCCCTCAAAGGTCACCTCCTCCCAAATCTAAGATTAGAATAAAGATATCTCTCATCCTCTATTCCCACAACAACTCCTTTAAAAAGCATATGCTTTAGGTTTATATCCTAGATCATCTGCTCATGGCTGAGTAAGATTGGATAAGGCATAAATCCCTTAGGACCTCAAATATATAAAAAGTCCTATAAATATATAAAATTAGAGCATCATCAGAGTAGAGTTGCTTTACAGTGAATGAAGACTGGCAATTCAGAATCTAAATTTTCAAAAGGTGGCTGGGTGGAAGTCCTTTCTTTCTTGAGGGCCAGGTGCTTCTGAAATAGCTGAGGAAACTCTTAAAGGAGTTAATCTGAGTGAGAAAGAAACAATCAAATTAAATTGCAAATATAAACTTCACAAGAAGTGACACACTTAAAGAAAATCTTTAGAGCAGTTCTATTCATGATCATGGGGCTTTATTAAAGTGTAAGTGGTATTTGACCTATATCCATAGCTCTTCTCTCCATTCCCTGTCTCACTAATGCATTAGTGGTTATTTCAAATTGGTTTTTATTTAGAAAATAGGCTGTACTGAATCCTTTTTTGACGGAATCATTGATCAAGATAATTGGATTTGTGGTAGATTCATATTGGAATGAGCCCAGGCTGATACTGTCTATTCAGTGTAATGCTCTCTAAATCAATTTTTTTTGTGTCTGGACAATAATTTTCACTCTAAATGAGGACTTTTAAACCTAGCTCTATAATGTTCTAAGCTGAATATTGGGGATTGTCTTTTACCTTATAGGATATTTAGCAGCCACCCTCCCCTCATCTCTAACCACTAGATGCCAGTAGCATCTTCTTCCCCAGCTGTGACAATCACAGGTGTCTGCAGACATTATCACATGTCCCCTAGGGGGCAAAATTATCCCAGATTGAGAACCACTGGCCCTAACAGAAAGGTGTGCTCATTTCCCAACATAAAACCTATTTACCTGCATACCTCTTGATCTACTCAAGATGTTCAGTTTAAAAAAATAATTACAAGGCAGATGACAAGGTGGATACCACTTTGAAAAGAAAAAAGAAAAAGAAAGAAAACAGGCATCAGAGCCAAAATCAGGTATGATGCAGTTATTGGAACTTTTTGGTGGGGATTTATAATAACTATAATTAATATGTTCATCTGTTAATCTAATGAAAAAGATAGACAATATTCAAATCAAATGGAAAATTTCAACAGAAAGATGGAAAGATATAAGAATCATATGGAAATGCTAGAAATCAAGAATATCTTCAATGGACTCATCAGCCAACTTGACAGGGCTAAGGAAAGAATAAGTGACCTTGAATACAAGTCACTAGAGATCACACAAGATGGAAAGTAGTTTGTCACAACATTTTTTTTAAGGTTTTCACTGAAAGAACAGTCTTCTAAGTGTTATGGAGTAATGGATTTTCTTCATTTATATTTTAGTTTCCTATACTTCTCTTGGGTCATATTTAACTACTATTGTTTCTTATACCTTATGCCACCCTCTGATTCCTTCTTCATTTTATTTCTGTCTTAAAATAATTTTCCATATATACTATATTAGTGGTTAAAATTTTATATGTTTAATATTGTTTTTGGTTCACCTCTATACTTAATTGAAAATTTGGGTTCAATATTTCTTCAATGTCTTTTATATCTTTCAAAATTGCTTATGGTAAAATTGATGTCATTCTGATTCTCTTCTTTTGTAGGCAAGCTATTTATTTTTTGGGATATGCTAAGAAATTTATTTTTCCCTAGTATTATGATTTTATCAGGAATTGACAAGATATAGGTGGTTTTTTCATCAGTACAACAATCTTGATGAGCTCTTTAAATCCAAAACTATGTTCATTACACACTGGTAATTGTTCTTGAATTGATTTTAACTGATTTATCATTTTCTTTTCTCTCTAGTCTCTGTATTTTCCTAGTGGAGCTTCACTTAGATACCTTTTCTAACTATGGGTTTAACCTCAGAGTCGCTTTAATTTTCAATAATTTTTTAGTTGTACTATGAATTCTGGGAGATTTATATTTCAAATTACAAACTTGGTCATACAGCGTGTTCAGTTTACTATTTAGTTGGTCCATTAGATTTAGTCAATCATCACTTTATAAATTTTGGATATTATTTCTTCTCTAATCTCCAGGGAACCACTCTTCTGTATTTTTTAAATTCATACTAGTATTTTTATTGCATTATACATGAAAATTCTAATTTATATACATACATTAATTAGAAATATTTGAAGGTTCTCTTCTCTTCCCTAAATTATTCATATGTTTCCCTCTGAGGTAAGTTGTTCTGTATGCTGATTTTGTTCTTCTCATTAATAGGTTTTGGTTATGGTTGTGATCATTGTTCAGTTTTAGGCTTCCCTCCCTTAAAAGTATTTTTTTGTTTGTTTGTTTCTGGAAGAAATCGCAAAACAGGAGGTATTATGAGCTCAAAAAAGGATTGTGGGTAGGTAAATATCTTCCTCCTGCTCTGTCATCATCTATAATAATAAAAGGGTAATATGCTATTAGACCAGACGTCATTCTGGACGTCCTTCCTGACGAAGTCAAGGCCAGAGGGAAGCCAGCCCAGTCCCAGGTATCTGCGGGTGGCAAGAGGAGGGAAGCCAGTGCCAGCAGCTGGGAGAAAGAAGGCCTGCTCTTGCATGAATTTTCGTGCATTGGGCCTCTAGTTTGTATGATGATTTGCATCAGGGTCAGTGGAGTTGCATCTGGTAATAAGTGTTGAGTGAAGGTGGGACTAGTGGCAGCATCCTACCCTGACTGTTGCTGGTGCACAGCATTCTGAGGGCTGAGGTTCTTGCCCACTTTCTGAGTCTGGTTCTCCAGACTTCCTGTTGATTCTGTGAGCTAGCTAAAACCCTTCCAACAAAGCCCTCTACTGGTTAAGGCTTTACTTGTCTGAAAGAACTCTTCCTAACAAGTATGGTTATCCTTTATTGGCCTTCATAGAAATAATGGACTATTTGTAAGCACATCTCTGAAAATTGTATGGATCCATTTCTCTCAATGACTCTCCATTTATGGGAGAGATGCCTTCAGCTGCCATATGAGTGACGAGGACATGTGGAGAGGAGGCTCCCTATATTTGGATTAGTAAGAAGGGCCTCACACTGAGGGTAGAAAGTTGTAGACAAATTTACTTCCAAGAAGACGTGCCTTTCTCTGTCCTCCCAATCCTCTCTTTTCCACTCTCACAACTTTTGTGTGTTTAGTAGAATTCCGTAATAGCTGTAATGCTCTTCTTTTCTTCAAGTCTCATCTGACAACTCCTTTATGTAGTAATCAGGAACTGGGAAGAACCCAGTCATCCCATTTGTTAAGAATGTGATTTTTTAATCTTTGTATTGATTGAATCTGAGCTACTAGCTCTCTGGTATCTTGCTCTGTGGTATCCTCTGCTTAGATTTTATTGCAATTAATTCTACCAGTTCTTGACATAAAATGTCTTACAATGCTTGAATCTCTGATGTCACTTTTTCCCCAGAATTGATATACATTATTATTACTATTTAAATACTTTCTATATTCCAATGGGAACTTTGGAGAGAAGAGAGAAATAAATGTGTTCAGTCCCCATCTGGTTTTGCCATTACATGAAATTTTCAATGACTCTCAATTTTGGCTGTACCTTGGAGAGGTTTTTTTGTTTGTTTGTGGGGTTTTTTTGTTTTTGTTTTATTGATTTCAGAGAAGAAGGGAGAGGGATAGAGAGATAGAAACATCAATGATGAGAGAGAATCATTGACTAGCTGCCTCCTGCATGCCCCTTACTAGCAATCAAGGCCGCAACCTGGGCATGTGCCCTTGACCAAAATCAAACCTGGGACCCTTCAGTCCACAGGCCGATGCTCTATCCACTGAGCCAAACTAGCTAGGACTATTTTTTTGTGTTGTTGTTTTTTATACCAATGCCAGAGCCTCAGTCTCAAAGATGATGAATTATTTCATCTGGAATGGAACCCAGTAGTTTTTAAAGCTCCCTAGGTGATTGTAATATAAAGTCAAGTTGGAGAATGGCTCTTGTGGGGAGCTGATATAGGGTTAAGCCTTGGACTGACCTGTTAGTAAAGTCACAAACAATTCCCAGCTTAGAGGGCACAGTCCTTTTAGCATAATTAGGCTTGACCTTATGAGGCTCTCTAGATCTTATCTGGGAAGCTAATGGGCTGAGGGAAGTGCAGGAAGTGGCCAAAACAAGTGAAACTCACAAGAACTGTGTAACTATGGAAACCACTACCTTGTTTACCTCTCACTATAAAATAAAGGCTCAGCTTGCCTCAGGTTCTTTCTCTGTGGCCTCAGCCAGGCACAGGGAAGATCCACTGAGACTAAAGAAAGCTAGAGAGTTCTGAACGTTGTCTTTGTGTAAAACATTCTTCACCGACTCCGTCCACACCTTTGGGAACCCCTGGACCGCTGGGGTTGGCCCCCAGCAGACTCTTCTAAGCAAATACATGGCCATGTTTCAATAGAGGAATAAATTCTCAAACTTCAAGGTCTATAAGAATATTCAGAGGAAATTCTGTGAATCCCTACTCAAGAGAATGATTAGATAGGAGTCTGAATTTTGCTTCTACTTTAGATATCCTCAAGGGAAACAGGGACCTAAAATTTCCCGTCAGCAATTTGTGAATACTTGTATCTTTCTGTCTTTATCTTTGTGTTGTTTGGAGGGCCTTCACTCTCACATTTACCAATGGCAGATACAGATAATCTAACACAGCTTCAAAATTCTCCATGCTGTGAACCAGGAAGCTACCCTCCAACATTCAGGTTGTCCCCAACCTGGCCCATCCCAGTTCTCAAATACCAGCTGCTTTATCTTCTCAGAATGACTTAATGGCCCATTCAGGGAATCCTCATTTCTTAAAGGTAGTCAGTAGTTTTTCAAAATTAATGATCTAGCAAACAATAGTGACAATCACAGACATAATTTTCATCAAGAAAAAACAGGGCAACCATTTCTTCACACTTGAAAAGCAACATTACAATAACAATATGCCATATTTTTTCAAGATAAAATCAACGAAGGAACAAAATTTGTCACTCTTTACCAAGAATATGAATTCCCCAAGGTCAGAAAAAAAAGAGAATTCATCTCTATGTCTTTGTATGCCATAACGGCTTTTAGCACTTCTCTAAAACTTGACTGTAGTCTTACAAAGTTCAAAGACTCTCTAGAAGACACAAAACTTAAGTGAAGAATCCTTTCTGGTGATGAGGGCTGACAGAGATTCTTAACTGACATGGGATGCAAAGAGCTTTCAAATGGCCTGCCAAAGTAGAAGGTCAAATATTTTCAAATTTCATAAAACTTAGAGACATTAAATTTAATATTTTATCATAGCCCATTATTTCAGAGTATATTTTCCACAAACTAAAATTCTAATTTTTGTCTAAGGCTATTTTAATTACATGACCTTAAAACAAGAATTACCAAAATAAAAATTGAAATACAAATGATTCTTTGGTGTGTACATTAATATTATGATAAAAAATGCAATACTTACCTGATTTTTTAAAAAAATCTTCAACTGAGGATAGGCTTCATTGATTTCAGGGAGAGGGGCGTGTTTCTCTCTGAAGAAACATTCATGTGAGAAAGAAACATCGATCAGTTGCCTCCCATATGAACCCCAAATGGAGATTAAACCCCCAACCTATGTATGTGCCCTAACTGGGAATCGAACCTACAAACCTTTTGGTATGTGGGATGATGCTCCAACCAACTGACCCATACTGACCACGGCTGGAATATAACTGTTTTTTTATCCCATTATGAAACACATACTCAAACTTTGCATAAAATGGGTAGTCCCTCTTATTAACACAACAGGACATCTAGTTTATTAACTCTTAATTATATATGACAAAAGCAACAAAAAATGTCTTCTCTTTATTGGAAATTTCCCCATAGAAAAAAACAAAATGCAGAATGTTTGAAGAGTATATAACTAAGAAATCAGTGTCTAATATTTCATTTAAATAAAATGTAGGGCAAAGAAATGTGTTTATATCCTTTCTATGAGATTCATAAAATCTTGCCTGAAAATATTTTTTTGTGCATTGCAAATTGGAAAATTCAGATTAATTTAGTTTGCATCATAATAATTAGATGAAAACTATATTTCTGAAAAAGGTGATAGTGACTAAAAGACTTGACCTCAAATTATGGGGAAGATTATGTCAAAATTACCAAGGATAATACAGTAGTCCTCCCCCTTAGCTTGGAGGACAAGTTCCAAGACCCCAGTGGATGCTTAAAACCTTGAAGAGTACCTAACCCTAAATATACTGGGGGTTTTTTCCCCTATGTATACATATCTTTTCACTTGAAGTAAGCATTTACAGCTTCTCTTTGGCCTATATCTATAGGCAGCATCATTACTATTAAACTTTGGGACTATTATTATGTAAAACTAGAGGCCTGGTGCACAAATTTGTGCATGGGTGGGGTCTGGCCAGCCCGCCCTGATCAGGCCCATCTGGTCAGGCTGGCCTGGGGGAAGGGCCAAGGGCAGTTGGCTGGCTGGCCCCGCCCCCTGGTCGAACCCCCAGTTGAACTCCCAGTTGAGGGGACAATTTGCATATTAGCCTTATATAGGATAAGAGATCCTGGAACACAAGTACTTTGATACTATGACAGTTAATCTTATAACTGAGATCACTACTGAGTGATTAACAGGAGGGAAATGTATACAGAATGGATATGCTGGATAAAGGGATGATTCATATCCCAGGTGGGATAAAGCAAGACAAGACAAAACTTCATTATGCTACTCAGAATGGTGAACAATTTACAACAAACTGTTTAATTCTGGAATTTTCCATTTAATATTTACAGGCCTCACTTGACAAAGGGTGACTGAAACTGCAGAACACAAAACTGGATATAGGGGGACTATTGTATATGTTAACTATGTAAATACTGATTTGGAAGAGCAACAACAAAAATGATTTATTCACTGATCCAACAACTATTTGTGAAATGACTGTTAGAATTTAGGCATTGCACAAGATGCTGGAGATGTAATAGCAAGAATTAAAAACAAAAGCCTCTCTTCTCATGTAGCTCTTAGTCTATTAGAATATGTACATATCAATTAAATGATTACAAAATAATTAAATAAATACAGGTTGTGCTAAATTCTATGAAGGTACATGGTGCTGTAAAGGTATGGAACTAATTGATCTTGAGGCAAAGATTTTATAAAATCTAATAACAATATTTTTAGTAAAAAGATCAAATTTATCAAAATCCCTCTGAATATATTTCATTAATAATAAGATTCATTGTAGTGGAATTAATGAAAAAAATGTTGAAAAACTTCAAATAGTAATCATGACAAACTATGGTTAGCATATATTGATGCTGAAATTCTACAAGCTCAGACATCTGTTATTGATCCTAGAATTGGCCCCTAAAGGGAATGTATATGAAATTGAGCCTTTTAGGCATATTAAAATTCAAAGAAAGAATGGAGAGCTTGATAAGAATGTGATGATGAAAAGTTAATAAGCTTCATCTTGGATGGGAACTCTTGCAGCAGAGGAGAAACATGATCATAAACTTTAGGCTAATTGTGGTTATTCTAAGCTGGTACATTTCTAATGAGTAAGATAAAGTAAAATATCCAGAGTACTGACATCCATCATTATTTTTTATTATAGTGAACAAGTTAAATTACTTATGAAATTTGTTAACATGGAATATGTTGATTTGTGTGTGTGTGTGTGTGTGTGTGTGTTTTAATATGTTCTTATTGATTTCATAGAGAGGAAGAGAGAGAGAAAAACATCAATGATGAGAGAGAATCAGCAATTGACTGCCTCCTGCAAGCTCCCCAATGGGGATTGAGGCTGCAACCAGGGCATGTGTCCTGACTTGGAACCAAATCATGACCTCCTGTTTCATAGGTCAATGCTCAATCAATGAGCCACGTGGAATTTGTTGATTTGTAACATTCAACTATCTCACAGGACATCTTAACACCTACCAATCATTAAGCTTTTTGGTTATCAAATGGATAAAGATATACATTCAAAATTAAAACTGCTATTTAAACTTAATATTTCAAAAATTTTTATAGTTTACATGATAATGTAAAGTATAATTATATAAATTAATAAACTAAAAAATGCATTAAAGATATATGTAGTGTAAGGACTTCTTAACTCAATCTTTAAAATCCCAGTGTTTCATTTCTTAGCCCTCAAGGCAGTAAGCAGATATCTTGCTCAGAAGCCCCTCTCTACATTAATTATTAGAAGGACAAGAACAGGAGCTCTTACAAAACTACAAGAACAAAAACAAAACCAATCTCATGAATTTTCAGAAGTTACCTCCTGTGGATAACAAAGTTTGGCCAGAGGGGAGTCTAGCATTCTTCACAAACACTTTAATCTCTTTATCCACTTGAAGGCTTTATTCCTTTTAGTTACTTCACTGCACTCAGGAACACTGGGATTTTGATGTACCTACATGCAATAAATTTATAAATCTTTTCTCATTTAGAAAGTATCAACCTAATCCATGTAAAATTATAAATGATTGTCTTTATATGTATTTAATATGAAGTTAATAAATAGGGTGAGATTATACAACTCGATCTTTGGATTTTTCTATTGTAATTAATGATAACAAGAATATTGTAACTACATTTCAAGCTCAGAAACATGGGAAAAACAACATACTAGAAATTTAACAGGCTTGATAATGCCAAAAGTTATTGACAAGACATTGAACTAGAGGCAAATTTACTTTTTCCACTTCATTAAATATCACAAAATAATTTTTAATCATGGTAACTCTAATGTAGAAATAGATATTGTGTCCTCTATATTTAATAAAATATTTGTTTTGTATTTATAGAAGTAAATTTAAAAAATTAAATAAGTATTTTTCTGTCAATAACTCAAAAATCTTAGTTTCTGTCAGTTAGATAAAAATTAGTATATTTTCCAAATTACTTTGAGTAAGTATACTGAAGGGTCGATTATAAGTTTTCCATAAAGTTTGCTAAATATTCAGCTTGTGAGGAGAAAAATGAAAACCATAGGTTAAATATATACAAACCCTGTTTTCTTTATGAGAGAAGAGGAAAGAAAACATTGTCCTCCAGCCAGTGAAAAACTTGTGAAGTTGTTTAGATTTGAAATTTATACCTAAGGACTGCATTTTAGCTTCTACCACTGTATTTGTGTTTAATTGCAAATTTCGGGACTGTCAAAATATGACTCATCAGTTTTATCAAGAAATAATATTAAAAATATGAAAAAATAGTGAGTTGGAATAGGAACTGAGATTAAACAGCTCACTTAACATAAGGCAGAATGAATGAAAAGGGAGCAATGCCTTGAAATATTCTGCTATTGAAATTTATAATAAAGAAAACAACAACCACCACAAAAACACATATATCTTAGATATTAGGATAGAAATATGCTGGTTCTAAATTCTGTGGTATTAAACATATTGCAAAACACATAAGAAACTTGGGTGAAAATTCGTAGATTCAAATGTTTTATAAAAGTAAGAATAATTAAAATTAGTAAATAGAAAGATTTCAACTCAAAAGGGTTTTAAAAGATAAAAATTAAAAAAATACAGTAGAATAAAGAAACTAAATATAAAATCAGAAACTGATGAATGGAAAGCAAAAAATAAGAGAATTCATAATAAATCCAAGAGCTAGTTTTATAAAGTAAAACAAAATTTCATCAGAGCTCATCAAAAGAAAGAGAAGATAAAATTAGTTCACCCTTTCTTAAAAGGTATTATTTTCTAAAATCTGTAAATATAATTTCTAATATTTCTATTGTTATATATGTTTATAAAAGATAGGTAATTTTTTTACTTTTAAATTACAATTGACATTCAATATTGTATATTTCAGGTGTACAGCATATTGGTTAGACATTTATATAACTTAAAAAGTTCTCCCCCTCAATAAGTGTAGTACCACCCTGACACCATACATAGTTATTACAATATTATTAACTGTATTTCCTATGTTGTAATTTACATTCTCATTACTGTTTTCTAATTGCCAATTTGTACTTCATTTTTTTAAGATTTTTAAATTGGTTTTCTTTTTTTTTTGAGAGAGAGAGAGTGAAAGAGAGAAGGGAAGAGAGAGAAACATAAATGTGAGAGCAAAACATCTATCAGCTGACTCCTGCACACTCCCCACAAGAGCAAGCCTGTAGCATGGGCATTGAACCAGGAATTGAACCAGCAACCTTTTGGTGCATATTGGGATGCCCAAACAACTGAGCCACACAGGCTATAGCGAATTAGTACTTAAGTATAATATATATTTTAATTTAAAAATTTTAGGGGGTTAATGGGGGGATTAGGACACATTTGTAATACCTTAACTAATAATAATAATAATAATAAAAAGTATTGAAGAAAAAAATTTTTAAAACTATGTAAAATTTAGAAGAACAAACTTTGGGGAGAAAATTTCAAGAAAAGGCCAAGAACAATCCTGATTCTGATTTTGTGTTCTGGACTAAGATATTACAAGTTGTATGTATTTTATTTTAAAGATTCATTTTTTAAATTTTATTGTAAAGTGTCCCATTTTGTCAGTCAATACAGGCTAACTAATGAAGGTAATGTCTGATCTAAGATCATAAGATATGAGTCAATTAGTAATTCAAAATTAGTACACTCTCTTGCAATCCAGGACCCCTCTGGGGTGTCCGACTGCTGGGTTAGTCCCAATAAACTGGCAGTCGGACATCTCTCTCACAATCTTGGACAGCTGGCTCCTAATTGCTCCCCTGCCTGCCTGCCTGGTTGCCCCTAAATGCCCCCCCTGCCAGCCTCATCGCCCCTCACTGCCTCTGCGTGCCAGCCTGATCACCCCTAACTGCCCCACCCCGATGGCCTGGTCACCTCTAACTGCCTGCCCTGCTGGACT
>NW_006284615.1:1202583-1203103 GCF_000327345.1 Myotis davidii
ATAATAATAAAAAGTATTGAAGAAAAAAATTTTTAAAACTATGTAAAATTTAGAAGAACAAACTTTGGGGAGAAAATTTCAAGAAAAGGCCAAGAACAATCCTGATTCTGATTTTGTGTTCTGGACTAAGATATTACAAGTTGTATGTATTTTATTTTAAAGATTCATTTTTTAAATTTTATTGTAAAGTGTCCCATTTTGTCAGTCAATACAGGCTAACTAATGAAGGTAATGTCTGATCTAAGATCATAAGATATGAGTCAATTAGTAATTCAAAATTAGTAAGTCCAGCAATACAATGCAGCTGATTAGTAGTGAGTCTTGAGAATTGACTATGAAATTTTCAGGAATTTTGAAAACTAATTGTAAAATCCAGTCTCTGTTAAAAATTAAATTATACAGGGGTGGAAAAAGTAGGTTTGCAGTTGTGAGTATGTGAAACAGAGTTTATTCTTGTATTATTAACTAGAGGCCTGGTGCACGAAATTTCTGCATCAGCGGGCATGGGGGGGGGGGGGCT
>NW_006284615.1:1203718-1262536 GCF_000327345.1 Myotis davidii
GGAGGGGGGGTGGTTGTCCCTCAGCCCAGCCTGCACCCTCTCCAATTTGGGACCCCTTTCGCAATCTGAGACTGCTGGCTCCTAACCGCTCACCCCCCTGCCTGCCTGCCTGATCGCCCCTAACCACTCTTCCTGCCTGATTGATATCACCTCTAACCATTTGCTTGCCTGCCTGATCGCCCCTAACCACTCTGCCTGATCGCCCCTAACCGCCTCTTCTTGGGCTTACCGTCTATGACCAGTCTCACTGCGGCTTCGTCCAGAAGGATGTCCAGAATGACATCCAGAAGGCCTTTCGGCTGTCCAGTCTAATTAGAATATTATGCTTTTATTATTATAGATTATTGTATTATTTATTTGTATTATAACTGTAAACCTACTTTTGCCCACCCCTGTAGAAAGTAATACCTAAATAAATCACACTATATACAAAGTTAATAAATATTCAAAACTCATTACTTCCTAATTAACACTGTGTTTTTCTGTTATTGATACTTTGAGGTTATTTACATATACTGAATCTGTATGGTAAAAATACTATAAAATGGTGCTACTGCTTCTCTTCCCAACTTCCAAACACGTCATATTAGTAGCTTGAAATCAACTATGGTGAATATATTTAGACCATGGGAGTTGGAAATATTTGCAAATTAGAGGATTATTTTGTTTTTCTTGGAGCCAGTTTTTATTTTTTCTTTAGTTTGAAGATTTAATGTCAAAATAAGGTCTTAACAATAATCCTTTCACAAAAAATAAGGCAGCTTTATGCTGTAAAAACATGAGTTCTTTGCCAAAGGTTATGGTCATCTACTGTCACCACCTGTCAGCATCTTCCCTGTTTTCTTTGTAGTGACACCAACATGCATCTCTTTGGCTGTCCAGGTATGGTTTACAGCCAAAATGTGTACCACTGTCAAACAAGAGCTCCACTGTTGTCTCACATGCCCCGACATGCTGCGTTAGCCCTAGGGTAGAATCAGTATTTAAACATTTACCAGCACACCCCTAGAAAAGTGAGTAGTGGACTGAGAAAATGAAAACATGAATATTCTCAGCAAAGAGGCCTGTGTAAATGATGAAGAAGGTGGTGCAGTGGTGTTGTTATTAGCAGGAGTAGCAAATGTGGTCGTAAGTGGTGATAGTGGAGGTAAGTGGTGGTGGTATAAAGATAGTAGTGATGGTAGTAGTTGCAAAAGCTATTTTTTAAGGGCTAAAACTATCTTGAATGCAGAAACTCATTCAATCCTCATAATAACCCTATAAGGCAGATGATATTATCAATTTCCAGTATGCCAATGAGGGGACTGAGGACTAGAGAAGTTAAAGAACTTGCCTGTAGGCTCACAGTAGCGGAGCTGGGCTGTGATCCTGAGCACATTGGACCACATAGTTTAAACTCCTAATCACCACACACTGTATCTTTGGTATGATAGACTGAAACATCAGTTTTGGGTGGGAAATGATGATAAATTGACTGAAGAGGTTAGCAGGGTCAGAACATAAAGTACTAGCAGCAAAATGATAGTAATAATCATTCCAAGAGTCTATTACATGGTGAGTAATAAACTAAGAACTTAATTCACTTCTCCACATGATTCCTCGCAATTAGCAGTTAGCAACTACCCTTTACTATTTTAGCATGACATTATTATTTTGATAAAAATGTGCATGTTTATTATGATGAAAACAAAAAGAGGAAAGTTAAAAATATAGAAATAATCAACCCTAAAATAAAAATAATTATTTTGAATATGCGAGCATCGTTTTACATATTGCTACACACATGCAAACAAATTGCAGGGGATATATAGATAGACAGACAGATACGTAGAGATGTAATTCGATGGGGTAACATTCTGAGTCTACACTATTAGTAACATTTTTATTTCATAATATTTTAGATTTATAGAAAAGTTGCAAAGATAGTATTCTCATATATTTTTGCACTACTCAGATGGTTTCATTTGTGAATTCTACCAAAAATTTAAGGAAAAGCAATGCCAATGCTCCACACTTTTCTAGAAAATAATAGCAGAGGGAATACTTCCTAACTTATTCACTGAGGCCAGCATTACCCTAATAATAAAACCAAATAAAGAAAACTATAGACCAATACATCTCATGAACATACATGGAAAAATTCTTATCAAAAGACTAGCAAATCAAGTCAACAATATTGATAAACCAATAATATATAATAAGAATATTATACCACCCTGACCAGTTTGGCTCAGTGGATAGAACGTCGGCCTTCGGACTGAGGGGTCCTGAGTTCAATTCCGGTCAAGAGCATATATGTTGGTTGCTGGCACATCTCCAGTAGGGGATGTGCAGGAGGCAGCTGATCAATGTTTCTCTCTCATCGATGTTTCTAACTCTCTATCCCTCTCCCCTCCTCTCTGTAAAAAACCAATAAAATATATTTTTTAAAAAGAATATTATACCGTAACAAAGTGAGATTTATTCCAGGTATATAAAGCTGGTTAAAGATTTAAAATGCAATCCATCATATTAACAGGCTAAAGAATAAAAATCATATGACCATATCAATTGACACACAAAAAATAACATTTGACAACATGCAGTTCTCATTAATGTTAATTGGTGAATAGTAGTTCCTTATATGAATATATCACTATTTGTGTATCTGTGGATGGAAATTTGATTTATTTTTAAATAACATTGATATGAATATTCATGTACAAGTCTTTGAAAATACATACAGTGTATGCTTTTATTTCTCTTGGGTAAATACCTAGGAGGGGACTGGTTAGATCATATGATAAGCATATAATGAACTTTTAAAGATTCTTTTAAAGAAAATGAGTTGTGCCACTTTATATGGTATTGAAAATATGATTTTTATATGCCCATCAGCATTGTGAGAGAACTCCACATCCTTGCCAAGACCTGTGATGGTGAGTCCTTCTAATTTTAAGCTTTTCTTCGTTATGGAGTAATGTCTCATTGTAGTTTTAATTTTCATTTCTTAAAAAAAAAATGTTGAACCTATTTTTATGTGTTTATTTAACACCCATTGATCTTATTTTTAGAAGCATATACTCAAATTGCTTACATTTTTGGATTTTCTAATTATCGAGTTTTGAGCTTTCCTTACCTATTCTGGGTATGTCATTTATCAAATATATAACTTGCAGATATTTCCTTCCAATCAGTAGATTGTCTTTTTATTACTTTAACAGTGTCTTTCAGAAAGCAGACGTTTTTAATGAGGTCCAATTTATTAATTTTTTTCTTTTACGAATTGTGGTTTTTGTGCCATATCTAAGAACGCCTTGTCTAAACCAAGTTCATTGAGATTTTCTTACTAGGTTTTCTTTTATAAGTTTTATAAATTTAGGTTTTATATTTAGGACTACATTGAATTTTGAGTTAATTTTTGTATATGTTGTGAAGTTTGTTTAGAGTTTTGGAAGGTTTTAGTTTTTGCATATAGATATACAATTGTTCCAGCAGCATTTGTTGAAAAGAATATATTTTCTCCGCTGAATTGTCTTTGCATCTTCGTTAAATCAGTTTTTCATGCATATTCATATTTGTATTCTACTCCATCATTCTATTTGTCTATCTTGAAACCATTATTACATTGCCTTAAATCCTGTGACTTCATAATGACTCTTACAATTAGTTGGTGTAATTTTTCTTTTCAAAGATGTTTTGGCTATTCTAGATCCTTTGGATTTCCATAGAAATGTTAGCATTATCTTGTCAATTTCTATAGCAACAACAACAACAAAAAAGAGCCTGCTGCAATTTTGACTGGAATTGCATTGAATCTATAGATCAATTTGTGCAGAACTAACATCTTAACAATTCGGAGTTTAACAACACATGAACACAGTTTATCTCTCATTTTCTTGAGGTCGTCTTTTATTTCCCTCGGCACACACTTCCCTAAGAGAACAATGGACTACTGGTTCAGTCGGAAACCCTTTTGGAAGACATACTTTTGCTTACACATTTATTTTCTGTTCATTTTAACTCTTGCTAGCATCATCATCCTGTTAAACTTACTTAATTTTAGCTGCTTTAGTCTAATCAAACTTCCTGGGCTTACCCTCTATGACCAGTCTCTTCAGATAGGTTTCCTTAGCTCTACCCACAGCTAGTAACAGATAGTTATTGAATGCCTAGCCCACCAAGAAGTGCATACATTTTAATTAAAATTTATCATCACTTTCCTGAGTTAAGTGTTTACTCTTTCAATTTGTTACTCTTTGAATTTGGTACAACAGTCTTAAGATTCTGCCTTTGCCTAACTGAGAAATGCTGCAAATTAAGGATGGAGTTCTTAACTTGTTAAGGATACTAGGGACAAGATTTGAATTCTTGTCTCTATTAATCTTGTCCCTACGATGCAGATAGGGGGAATGGCCATTCCACTTATTTTCTCCACATAGACACAAATATTACGACAATTTTCTACAGTAGGCTAGTGGGAAATGGTAATGAGCAAAGAATGAGTGGGATCTAGATGAACAGAATCCAAGTTGGGTAGTCACATTCATGACTGGTTGAAAATCACTTGCACATGCAATTGCGACTGCATGGGATCCAAGTTGCTGGGAGAGGCAGGTCAATAGCTATCTCTCATGGAGGGCCTGAGTTATGGCTTCAGGGAGCTCTCTCTGAGCATGATTCAATCCAGTGTTCAGAGGTTTTAAAAAAAAAACAGAGTTTTTCTTTGCCTCCACAATAAAATACAAGACAAAGGGAGCAGAGCCCCTTGTAAAAATTGTGTTGGGGTTTAGCACGTATGACAATCAATAAATCATAATAGAAATCTGGTCATAACGTAAGGCTTAGTTAGGAGACAGATGCCTGGTGAATACATGTAACAGGTAACTACTTTGAGCCCTCTGTGAGCCAGGCTAATTCCTACTCTACCTTACTGGTAAGAACAAATATCCACCTCCATTCAGAGGCCAGGTCAGGGTTTGTATAGAAAATGCTCAGCAACACTGAGCCTGTGTGTTCAAAGTCTCTGATACCCTAGATCAGCGGTTCTCAACCTGTGGGTCGCAACCCCTTTGGCAGTCGAACGGCCCTTTCACAGGGGTTGCCTAAGACCATCCTGCATATCAGTTATTTACATTACGATCCATAACAGTAGCAGCATTACAGTTATGAAGAAGCAACGAAAATAACTTTATGGTTGGGTCACAACATGAGGAACTGTATTTAAAGGGCCAGAAGGTTGAGAACCACTGACCTAGATGGAAAAGGTACAAATGAAATGCCCCCTTGAATCATGAATTGTGCTGAAATTCAAGACCCATATTTTATGACATTATGAGTACCAATATCGAGTAAATCAAGGGGAGAAAAATCACATCATGAATGATTAACCAAATAGCATATGCCATTGCTAATTCCCTCCATTGTTACATGTCCATATGGCTCATGTAATATTTATAAAGTAGACTCAGGTTGTCCTCAAATGTCCTGAAAAACTTAAAAGAATGCTTTCAAAATGAAATATATATATATATAATGAAAATAATTCGTTTATGCTACTCTTAGTGGAAATAGAAGTGTAGTGTACTGCTGTCTTTAGCTCTACTAAAGGTTGTTGGAGTCACACTGGACCACAGCCCATACTCTGACCTTTGACCTGAGGCCCCTCAAGTGCTTGTTCAATTTCCCACCACTCCAGTAACATGGCAACTTTTCACATGGAAAAGTAAAATTAATAAACCTGTGTTACTCTTTATGTTTGGGTTTAAAAAAAACAAACATACATGAGAAATATGCAAATTCTCAGCTGCCAGCATAGCGCAGATGGGCTGAGGAACACAGAATGATGCAGGACGGCAGGACCAGAGCAATCTGTGGGATGTTTGGGCAGGAGATCTGATGCATTGGACAATAAAAGACTATTGAATGTTCCATAATAGATGTGCTTGTTCCCTAGCTCCTAAACCCTTGAATAAAGCCATTTTGGTTTCCAAGGCTAACGTGAAAAACATAATTTTATCTAGTTTAGAAAGAAGAGCCCAGTTACACAAACACTGGCTCACAATGTTAAAACATATAAACTAGCCCTATCCGATTCAGCTCAATGGATAGAGCATCGGCCTGCAGACTGAAGGGTCCCAGGTTCAATTCCGGTAAAGGGCACAAGCCCAGGTTGCGGGCTCAATCCCCAGTAGTGGGCGGGCAGGAGGCAGCCAATCAACGAATCTCTCCCATCATTGATGTTTTTATCTCTCTCTCCCTCCCTCTCTGAAATCAATAAAAATATATTTTTTAAAAAACCCACATGTAAACTAAAATATCAAAGGCATTTCAATAAATTGCCTATTTTATGTATTTGACATTTCCATTTAATTGAATATTTCTTAATTAATTTAAAATGTATGGGCCTGCTGTGTTAAGTCCATTGTTGCATATGAGAGCACCACTTTCAGAAGAGAGACACCAAAAAGACTGTTTACCTGTTTGCTTCTGGTTTTTTCTTTGCCCCACCTCCGTACTTATTTCCAAACTGCAGTTCACACTCACTTCTTCCATTTCTTTGTCTCTTCTTTCCACTTCCTTCTCTCTTATTATTACTCATTTTCCTTTGCTCAGTTTACTTTAAAATATATATATATATATCTGCCTTAGGAGTCACATCATGAATGAGTAACCAAATAGCATTTTTAATTAGTTAGTGAAAGCATTAACCAGTCTTGGTCCTGAGAGACTGAATATACAAATGGACAACAGCCAGATCATATATATAAAGATAGGACGACTCTGACCCTCAATCTGCAGCAACCAGTCCAGGAAGCCAAACCACAATTCCTATAGCAACTGGCCCCAAACAGTTAGGACTCGATTAACAACTGACAGCTTCCGCAATGTTTGTCCCTGCTTCCAATTTTGGACCAATTGGAGAAACCCAATTATGTTTCCCTAATGAGTCACATACAGTAGGATGCCCTGTTTAGTTAGCTGGCCTCCAGCTTCCCCAAACCAACAGCCTCCCATCAGGGTACATCGGAATGAAGCCTTCCCTGTTTTCCACTATAAAGCTTTCCCATTCCTCTGCCTGCCTTTGAGTCTCTGCCAAAACACAGTGAGGGTGGCTGACTCCTTTGCTATGGCAAGTCCTGAATGAATAGCCTTTGCTTGTTCTCATTTGTGTGGACTTCATTTATTCCACGAACTTGCCAATTCAGAAATTCTTTTAATACATACCATGGCCTTGGCTTTTCTGGAGGCATCAGCTCCAACTGCTGCCTTTATTACCACTTTACCCAGAAGAAAATTAGCCTTGGGGAGGCTTTAGAGGGAACCTCTTTTTCTTTTCTTTTTACATGTTTTATTTGACTAAAAATGGCAAAATTTTATTTAAATTGGATATGCATCAACTGTCTCTTAAGCTAAAAATAAAATTATAAATGTGTTTCCACAAGTATAATAGGATGCCCAATAATCCTTATCATATAAGTCATTTGGTCATGTGCCAATAGAAACCATAGAAATATAATGGTTGGTGCCTTTTTTTTTTTTGCCTAAAACTGTTATGTAAGGCCTTAGAGATTTCTAGTAGTTCAGTGCTTTCCATTCTATTCACGTTTTTGTTGAAATAAAAGGTAAAAGAAAATAACCTTGTATATGAATATTAGAAATTCTAACAGGTAAGGGTTTCCATGGATACTTTTATGCAGCCCAGGAGTTTGTGTGTGGAGATAAGTATTCATTGCTAGTTCTAAGAGATTCTCTTCTGATAAAGAACTGTGCCAATCATTTCATATGTCTTCACTTTATAAAGGAGATATAACCTTTTCAATCATCTGGCCTAGTCTAGGAATGCCTTGAAATTTCTTTAAAGCTTAAAAAAAATCTATGAAGGTTTAATAAGCAAATTTTAATGAGTTTAAAGTATTGCTTTCCAGACCTTGAATAAAAAACTTTTGCTCTTTTTTTTTTTGGGTCATCATTTAGGCAGTTTAAATTAACCAATGTTAGAACAAAGGTTTATCCTTTATTTTGAATAGCTTTGGAACAGTTGTATATTAAGTTTTATCTTAACTTAAAAATATTTATGAGTCCTTGACTGAATGTTATTTTCTGACATCTCCTCCAAATTAAATTTTCTACAACTTTTTTTATCCTTTGGAGAAGCATGTTAAAAATATAGATGCAAGATTTCAGATCATGGAACTGTTCAGTTAATTTTAAACCATATAATTTTATGGGGAACTTGAAGTGATTCTATGGCATTCTAATGAGTGAAGTTATTCTAAACAACGTATTTTTAATGTAGCATTGACATATGCCTAAGTAATTGTAAATTGCGAGCATGGCCACTAGCATTGTTTTTAAAAAATAATCTTAAAAATAATTTGATTTTATTCTAATTTAAGAGTTGACTCTCAAATATCTTCCATTTTTACATGGGCTCAGGTAGCACCAAGTATAAATCATGTTTAAAATGATAAAAATAAAAGGCAATCAAAATATCATTCAACCACCAAACTACTCAAATAGTACATTTTTATGACAAATTATCATGATTTCTGTTTTCATGCCCACAGATGCGAATGCTTTCCCATTGAGAGCAATATCACCATGGTCCATTACACTATGATAATTCAAGAAAAATGGCTGACAAAAATATAAGTTAAATAATATGAGAGGAAACATATAAGTGGAAACTATATTTAGCACTAACATTGGGCTTGGCCTTGGCTTCATCAAGATGACATTTTAATGATTACTAGGGATATTGCTTTTAGAAGATGATTCCTTGGAATGTAATTAATTGGAATATTGTGCACTGCTTGTAAAAGGCCTCCTTTCAAAAGCTATTTTAAATAATAGGAATTTTATAATATATATTCAGTATGTGATAAGTATATTGCAGTACTACACTTATTTTCAGCATTGAATTATGTAAACTTCTAGCCTGAGTTTCATAAAGTTGCTTTTTGATGATTTCTATTATTAATATAGAATATCCTAGTTTTATATCTTCTTCTGTTGCATTATTGGCGATTGGTATTTTCCAAAGGTGATCTTCTGATTTTATACTCCCATGAACAACTTATTCATTCTAATGGCTTTAACCATAACCCTGTTCACTTCAAAACTCTACATCCCCCACACCCAGATTTCTAAATCACTATTTTCTCTGAGTTTCTAATGAAAGTATTAAATGTTTACTTGAGAGTTCTGTCTATATATACATCTTGAATCAAATATGTTTTACAGCACACTCAGCAACTTCCCTCAAAATCTGTTCCTCCTTCAGGTCACGGATGTGAGCATGATGCTGACCCATGGTTTCTACCTCGGTACTCATTTCTAACATGTGCTGAAGTACTTGGAACTCTATGTCTCAAGGCCTTCTCAAGCCTGCCCTTCCTTTACTACCGTCTTAATTTATACTCACTGTCTTTTTCCTGAATTATTAGAATAGCCCCTGATGCGTTTCCTAGGCCTTAGTCCTTCCTTCCAGGATGCATTCACTGCAGCCAGAATAGTCCTTCTATAGCACGAGCCTAGTCAAGCCAGTTCTTTGCTTTGACATGTTCATTTTTAAGGACAAAAATCAACTTATTTAAAATGTTCTGTGGAGTCCATTTGACCTGGCCATGGTGATGCCTTTGAAATGTAATCTCTGAAAGTTGCTTCCACATATAAAATGCTCTATGGCCTGCTGTTCATCATTTCACTTTGGTCTTTCATCCTGCCAAACCTTAGCTTTGCCTAGAACATCTTTCCAACCTACCTCACCTTCACCCTATTCCTGTTCACCAACATTCACCCATCAGACTCCTAATCATTAAGAGCCAAAATTAGCATCAATTCTTCTGTGAAGAACACAGGCTGCACTGCCTCTACTCCCACACTCACAGCAGAGTAAGAAATCCTTACTCCGCGCTTCATTCTCTCTCATATATTCCCTTCAGTACAGCGGGTATGATGTTGGATTACAAGTACTTTCTGATATGTCAGTTTCTCAACACATTGTTTTAAGGAGACAACACTGCCCTGAGATTGGAGTGTGAGACAAGTTTTCTCAATCCTTCATTGTATAACTTCAAAGCTGCCAGGTTTAAACCATAAAACAAGGGACTTGGACCAATGAACACCTGAAATCTTTCTGAACCCTAATGTTCTATAATTTTTGAGTTTCCAAATACATATGCACAATAGCATATTTTCACAGATATTTATATTTATATACCTAGAACTGTGCTAGACTTTGAAAGATAGTAAACATTTGCCTTCATGGTTTATAAGTATCAGGCCTACTTAGAGCTTCCTTTCTGAATTTAAGCATACAGAATTGCAAAATGTAGGAGAAAGTACTCAGTAAACTACAAGATTTTTGTTTTAATAACTGACAATATAATAATTTCACATGCTATAACTCAAAAAGTCAATATATTTGCTCAAATGTTTTCAACTGTGAAAATGTTTGTAGAAAGTTGTGAGTTTTGATAAGGCAAGTCTGTTGATAGTTTTTATTTATTTCTCATGACCAGATGTCTAAAGAAATTAAGTTCTATGTGAAAGCATTTCTTTCCAGAATTTTGTGTGTGTGTGTGTGTGTGTGTGCACGTGTTCCCATGCAGGTAGTTTCTAGCATTCCAAATCTATGTAATCCACTTCGGTTTGGTTTGGTCTAGAAAGTATTCATTCAACAAGCATGTCTTATCCTTACTTTCTGCACAGTACTGTGTTGGAACTATGGATAGGAAAGGTCACACAATGCTCTGGAACCCAAAAATCCAGCAAAAAGGGGGTGCAGGTTCTGGAAAAATTAGCTCATGAACTAACTTCCCTATCCCTACTCTTAGTTCTTCCTAGCACCAGGGAAAAAACTAATAGTTCGAATGATAATTAAACATTATGCAATGTGCCAAGTACTTTAACCTAATGTCAACTCAATAATTAAAAACATTAATTCTTCCATGATGACTTTTTTAGGACTTCTTTAACTCCAGCATAGTTAGTAATCTTTCATGTTGCACATCCGTAGTTTGTTGTGTATACCTCTGTCAGAGCAGCTCTCAAATGGGTATTACTGTTACCCACTGTTACTGTTATTACTTTTCCTTGTTTTACAGAAGAGGAAACTAGAAGAGAGAAATGGTGAATAAGTTGTATAAGATTACACAGCTAAGAATGTTACCCATGGAATTTAAGACCAGGGAATCTAATTAATTCCCAAGTCAGTGCTTCTAAATGTCACATTACATTATAATTTTATCCCCGGGGGAATTCGACCAAAAAAATAAAAACGGACACAGCAGACTTGAGAGTTGAAGTTTATAGAGATACCAGATGAAAGCTTTGTCTTGAAGAACTTGAGATATATGGGCCAATTAGAAGATGCATGCAGCTGGGTCTCAGGTCTTTTTAGTACCAGCTGATGAGCCTGCTCCTCTTTTCTGAGCCAGGCATCTGAGATCCAAAAAATGTATCGGTCCCTCTCCTGGGATTCATTCCAGCCCAGGAATAGCTCCTCCACCTGTGGGGAATGTGAAGAGCTCTTAACAAATCCAGGTTAGTTGCCTGAGGGGAGAACACAATGTAGAAGAGGAGCCCAAGAGAATATGTATGGAAGTTAAATCATAATAGAGACTTAAATAGCAATGCAGTGAAGCCACAGTGATGCCACCTGGACATAGGCAGTGCATTGTCCCACTATTCCTAGAGGGAGCAATCCCTTTGTAGTTATGCAACCTTGAGGTCAATGGAGCCATAAGCAGCTCAGGAAAGTCTGATAGGAGTTCTTGGTGAATGAAACAATGAGAGTAAAAAGGTGCCATAGGGAGATGTGTTTTGCATTCTCAAAGGAGGATCGTGGAATATCACTTTGAAAAATTGGGGTGGATTAGTGATGCCAGGATAGTCCGGAATGGTTCAAGACTAAGTGCAAGTTTTAAAATGAAAAGAGTGATTCCCAACTTGTGGTGCTAATGAAAGCGTGATCTTAATTTCCAGGTTTTCCAACAAGCCTATTACAGATGCAGCTTTCAGAACAGGGAACAAATACAACCGTCCTCCTGCCAGGGGATTCCTGCTTATTCCTCCTGGTGTCAAACTGTTGGATGCTTATAGCTGAGTCACTTTTAGAAATATTTCAGCCACCTGGAGATTAATTTAAGGTTCCTTTTCCTGGAGAATGCTTAGAAATACAGTGACAAATGTATACTTTTCTTTAATTGAAAAAAAAAACACAACACAGCTAACATCTTTAAAGATTTGCTTCCATTCAAAAAATACCACGTATTTCTAAAGGATATTTTGTACACAGAAGCAAATTTCAAACTATGTAAGGAAAGACACACCAAAAAAGTTTTTTAAATTACTCCAAATTCTACCACCAAAAAGATAGCCATTATGAATACCTTATACTAGTATACACTATCCTTCTTTCCTTAGACTGATTGATTGATTATCTACTTATTTATAATGTGTAGCAAGCTTGTGGAATTGCCATGTCATTATCCTTTTTCTTATACTTGGGAGGGCTGTGTCTAGACATTTTATTTGGCTGATACTATGCAGAGGTGACTTAAGTAACTTTACTATTCCCATTCTCTCTCTCTCTCTCTCTCTCTCTCTCTCTCTCTCTCTCTCTCTCTCTCTCTCTTTTGAGGTAACCTTTGAGAATCAGAGTGTGTTCATATCAGCATTCAGTAGAATTTCCCAGAGAAGACTGAGGGGTGGGAAGGGGAAGGGCTAAGCTGAGAGGACACCTGGGTTCTGACATCTCTCTTTTGAGATTTGGTTCACTGTCCTAAACCAGGATTTTCTAAGTCTGGTTGGGATGCATCCCCATTCTCACAGGGGGTGATGCGAAAGGCAAGACCATTATACGTTGGACCAGTTTTTCCAAATTCAGAAGGGATTTTATTTCTGAGAGCAGCAACTTCCTTTTTCATTTCCCCCATTTTAACCATAATTTACAGTCGCAATTTCCATCATGGCCCTAGCAAAAAGAAAAAAAGAAGTAAGGTAAATTATGGTTTTCTTTTCTGCATATCTGGGGATGTTGTGAGAATATCATGATTTAGTCAATGAGCCAAAATGCATTCTAGATTTGGAGGCAGTTTGAATTCCACCTGTACTGCTTTTCTCTCTAAAACCTTCTGCCCCCCTCCAAAAACTTCAGTTTTTTTTTTCCTTAATTATATTCAATAACATATGCTGTCACATTATGATATTATGCTCCTTGCCTTGGTTTATTGTTATATATATACTAGAGGCCCAGCGCACAAATTTGTGCACCAGTGGGGTCCCTCAGCCTGGCCTACGGGATCAGGCTGAAACTGGTTCTCCAACATCCCCCAAGGGGTCCCGGATTGCGACAGGGCACAGGGCAGGCCAAGGGACCTACTGGTGCATGATCGGGGCCGGGGAGGGACTTGTGAGGTTGGCCAGCTGGGGAAGGACTGTAGGAGGGCTCCAGGGCATGTCCGGGCCATCTCAATCCCCATCAGCCAGACCCCAGCAGCAAGCTAACCTCCCGGTGGGAGAGTCTGCCCCCTGGCTGTCAGTGTACATCATAGGAACTGGTCGACTGTCTGCCCCCTGGTGGTCAGTGCATAGTATACTATATTTGTAATGTATAAAATTTGCTTAATTTGCTAGGTATGGAGGAAGAGAAGTTTATTAGCTTAACTAAGAAGTTCAGAGTCTGGTAATAACAGATATCTCTGAAACTATGAAGTACCTCTGTTCCAACAGTCTCACTAATCCAGTTTTTTATTTTTCTTTCTGTGTTCTTCTTTTTAATGTCAAAAAGAACAATAGTTCTTCACTTGAGCCAAATTTAGAGTTGGGAAAAGCCCAAGCTAAAGTCCAAACTAGTTTCTTAAATCTTTTGACATTTTAGCCAATGAGGGGCCCTTCTTCTTTTCTTGAGATTAGCTAAAGAATTGACTTATTAGATATTAATCTCTCCCTAAGATCCTTGAACTAAATAACATTTTCCTATGGCACATTTTAGAACACATTGCCCTAACAAAGGACATGGCAGAGTCTCAAGATATAATAAAGAGCTGGTGACTGTGCTATTTATTCTGACCAATAGACTTAAGGAAAGTTAATGTCACTTATTTTAAAAAATAATCATAATAAAGGGCATAACACAAACATCTAGAGGTCTTTGAGATTAAAAAAAGTTTTTAACCCTTTTATGCATGTTGCAGAGGAATTAGAAAGGAGCATACACTATAAATGAAGAATTTAGAGGACAAGAAATAGTACTTCAGACAGGCTTAGCCAAGTAAATCAATGATGACTGACTGCTAGGTAATGAACTAAGGAAATATTTATGCATTTACATAGTAAAAATTAAATATTAGAAACAACCTAAATATCCAACAATAGTGAAATATGCAAATAAATTTTGATAATGGAATACTATATAGCCATTAATATTTAGGTCTTTAAAGAAGATTGATTTATATAGTAAAAACCTCACAACCTAATGTTAAATGAAATGAGGTCATACAACTATATATATGGGATGATTTCAATTACTCAAAATAATCAACATATCTGATTGCTTGAAAAACTGGCAGTAATTACCCTCACATTTTAGTCGAGTTTATTTCTAGAGTATGGACATTTGGGTAATTTATTTTCTTTTTTATACTTTCTTATATTTAATGAGCACACCATATTCTTAAAAGAAGAAAAACAGATTTTACATCAATTAACAATAATGAAGCATCAACAAAAGAAGTCATATTTATCAGAATAAAGAGAGCCTGAAAAAGATTAAGATGCACTCTCAATGCAAAAAAAAAACAAAAAACTACAAACATTTTGCCAGGAAACAAAAGCTACTAGTAAGTGAAAAGATCAAAGAATGGAGCTTTTAAGTCCTAGGCATCTCTCTAAATGAAAGGAAATAAAGATTTTCCTATGACTAAATTGAAAAGCCGTGATTTAATTAAGGGGTAGTTGCAAATGATCAATTTCCTTTTCTACACAGCAGTGTTTCTAATATTTGACAACATACTTTTTAATCCTCTTTTTTTTCACTCCAGAATGATTAGCTTTAGTTCCATAAGATAGTTCTGCCTAGGACATGGTTTCCAAACCCTTAACAGTCCAGGGAGTCTTCCTTTAGAAGCCACGCTGAATTGTTCTACTGACAAATTGATTCATCTGGGTACTGTGCTTCCATGATCCCCCACCCTATCTGGTTCTGAGTCAGAGCAGCCAAAAGAGGAACTCACCTAAGAGTCAGGGGAAGTAGTGGCATTACTTCTGAAGATCTCAGCAGGCAATTGCAGTGATGGACAGATGCAGAAGGGCTTAGAAGGTTTCAGTTTCCTCACTCTCCTCTGCTCCACAGCTAGGATTTTTCCATTTCACTGACCCCATGCCCAGCTCACCTGGCAGAAGATATTCAAGGGAAGTTACATTGAAGGAAGATACACTGAGCTAGTAACAACCCTAAGGCAACAATCAGTGCTGTCCCGTAAAAGTATGTGAGCCCTAACCGGTTTGGCTCAGTGGATAGAGTGTCGGCCTGCACACTGAAGGGTCCCAGGTTCAATTCTGGTCAAGGGCATGTATCTTGGTTGTGGGCACATCCCCAGTAAGGGGTGTGCAGGAGGCAGCTGATCGATGTTTCTCTCTCATCGATATTTCTAATTCTCTATCCCTCTCCCTTCCTTTCTGTGGAAAATCAATAAAATATATATTTTTAAAAAGTATAATGTGAACCACACATGAAATTTTAAATTTTCTAGTAGCCACATTAAACGGGTAAAAAGGAACAGGCCTAATAAATTTTAATAATATATCTTTTATAACTCAATATAGCTAAAATGTATCACTTCAACATATAAACAATATAAAAAACTTATTAATGAAACAGCAAGAAGGCCAGTGTGGCTGAAACACAGTGAGTGAGGTGGAAGGCAGTAGGAGACACATACAGGACCCCGTAGACCACAGTGTGACGAGACTTTTGAGCAGAGGCATGGAATGAGCTAACTTATATTGTTGAGGAATACTTCTGGCTGCTCAGTGGAGAATAGACCATAGGAAGCAAACGTGGACGCAGGGAGCAGTTAGGAGGCTTTGCAGTGACCTAGATGAGAGACGATATGGGCTGGGACTAGGTTTATAGTATAGAAGTGGGAAGATATGGAAACCCTGTGATAAATTTTCAAGGTGGAACTGAGAAAGTCTGCCTGTGGTTGAATATTTAATGTGATAGAGAAAAGAAAGACAGAGGTGGTAACTTATCTTTTTGGATTAAGTACTTAGAAAAGATAGTGCTATTTACTAGGAGGAAGACTAAGAAAACAACCAGTTTATTTTATTTGATTCTAGCAAAAGATACTATTTTAAACTAGAGGCCCAGTGCACGAAATTCATGCATGGGGGGTGGATCCCTCAGCCCGACCTGCACCCTCTCCAATCTGGGAGCCCTCGGGGGATGTCCTACTGGAGTGGGCTTAGATGTCCTACTGGGCTTAGACCCACTCCCCATGGTTCTCTGACCTCTGCAGACCTGCCTGTTTGTCGCCGCCGCAGGCCCTGTTGTCTGCTCTCTGCGGGGTCCTGCTTGCCCCCCACTTCAGCGAGGGCTAAAAGGACATCTCCGGCAGGGCTGAGGGTCTGGGCACCGCCATCTTGTGTCTATAGGCACTGCCATCTTTGTGACAGTCACAGTTAATTTGCATATTCTGTCTTTATTGGATAGGATATTGATTCTTTCTTTGTCATTTTGATAAACATACCTTTATCTAAAGCACAGGCATAAATCTTTAGCTAAGGAAAGCTAATGATAGAGTTCATAGTTCCATTCAGCATAATAATACTCAGGCATTAACATTACACCCAGGTTATAGTTAACTCATCTTACTCCACTACTTATTCTCAAAAATACATTTACACATCTTGTCCATTTAAGTATAAAATTCACTCAGCGTCATGTTTCATTTATGGGATTACTTTGATCTCCCAAATTAGGAGCCTCATTTCTTCCTTCTTTACTTAGGCTTTTTGTCTGTATCCTTCAGTCCCTCAACTCCTTGTCCTTCCAGCTCATCTGAGCCACCAGTCCCTACCCTATGATTAATCCAACCATCTGCACGCTCAACAGATACTTCCGAGCTGCCAAACCCTGCTGGAGAAGAATTACATAACTGGATTGGCCATATTGCATGCCATTCCCAACCTCAACTTGGTCCTCAGTGCTTCTGGCCAATATTTCCATTCGTCTCTGTTCAGATAGCTTTTCCATTCACTCAGGTAACCATTGTGTGTTTTTAGATTCCTCCTCAAGCTTTCATTTTTATATCCAGGAGAAAAACAGTATTGCTTTCTGAAAAATGAATTAGATACTCTAGATCAGTGGTTGGCAAACTGTGGCTCGCGAGCCACATGCGGCTCTTTGGCCCCTTGAATGTGGCTCTTCCTAAGCCTTAGGAGTACCCTAATTAAGTTAATAACAATGTACCTACCTATATAGTTTAAGTTTAAAAAATTTGGCTCTCAAAAGAAATTTCAATCGTTGTACTGTTGATATTTGGCTCTGTTGACTAATGAGTTTGCCGACCACTATTATAGGTAATTGATTCACATTTCCTCTTCCAGCTACAACGTTATGTATACTAATACTTATCCTCACCTACCAAAGTCAGCCTTCTTGTATCCATCCCTAAACATCTCTTCGAGATCATCAGTTTCCTTCTTTGTTGACTGCTTTTGCTTTCTCAACAAATGTGCTTCAATTTCCTCTTATCCTAAAGAAACACGTCTCTCCCTGCTCCCGTTTAAGCTAGTATATCTATTTGTCTCTATCCTTCTTTCACTGCAGATTTCATTATGAAGTTTCAGAATTTTCTGTAAGCACATCCCTCCCCTGTACCTGTAATTTCCAAGGTCATCAGTGACCCACAAGTCTTAAATTCAGTTATTTCACATCTTTATCCCATTTATCAAACCTGTGGTATTTCATGCTATTTTCCATAGTCTCTTTCTTGAATCTCTCAACTCTTATGTCCTGTCCCCATTCTTCTGATCAACCCTATTTCTTCCCGATTAAGTTATTTTTCTTCACAATCCCTTCCACATGGTGTGTCAAGAGTCCTTCCCACATCCTTCTTTTCTCCTCATGTTAATTCCTCTTCCAGGAATTCAACTTCCACTTTCTGTGGCCACCGTGAAAATGTGCCCTAGCCGCTGCTCTATGAGTCAACCACCACATACACACCAAGGCCACGCTTCCTCTGCTCTGCTCCCTCCCAGTGGTTGAGAGTGATAGATCCAGTGCAGGCCCATCCCTGCAGCACACAAGACTCCTCTGATGAGTGACTTTGGCTCAAGGACTCCTTCAGCTTAAAGAAAACTTTTTCAGGACTGCCACAATTTGACACTACCCCACCCACACTCTTTTCTTCTCCCTCTCCTTATCACAGTTGTCAGACCGACATTGTCCTCTGAGGGTTCTCCCTGCCTTTCTCCTCGTTCTCCATCATGACTGTTTCCCCAGTAATTCTCCTGCATGCTTGATCCCATCTTGGCAACTTCTTTCTGGAAGATTGGATTTAACATAAGTATACAGCAAGCCAAATGAAGCACAGAGAGCAGAAAAGATAAGTGAGCCAATACATATTTGACTTATGTTAATCACTTTTCAGATATTAATCAATTCATCTCCAAGATAATGAAGTAAGGTAGGTGTTCTTATGTTTACTTATATGGAAAAAATGGAGCTTAAAGGGATAAGTAAATTTATCAATATCTTAAGCTTGGAAGTTACAAAATGAGAATTCAAATCCAGGTCTGTCTATATTGAAGCCAAAACATTTTCCCCTTTGTACTTTACTCCCTACCCCAAGGAAAAAAAGAGTACCTCCACTTTGAAGAATCCAGTCTGGAGAGAGCATGCAATGGAAATGGGGGGAAATCTCTACCAGTCTTCCTGACTTGGAAAACTGGTTGTGCTAAAATTTATAATATTTCTGCACCCCTTACCTACTGGCAAGGTTCTGGTATGGTTACTTACAAAATAAAAAATTCAACAATATTCTTACATTTTAGAAAGTTACCCATTATCCACAACATTCCTGATGTTCTCACACAGACATTTTCTGTATAGAAAGTCACACTGCAAGAAAGTGTGTTATAATTAATTAGTTTCTAATGAGTATCTATAAATGGTTACTTCAACATATATCATATGTGCTACTAAGCCCTAACTTAAAGCAAGGATAGCGCATGAAAAATGGAGAGAAGAATGGAGTTATGCATGCCATAAAGTCCTGTTTACTAAACTTGGACTGATCATGAATTTAACTGTAGTTATTTTAAATTTTGTTCAAGAACAAAGATTTGGTGTTACCCTTAATAAAACAATTTTAGTTCAGATCGACTTTTTCTAAGTTTTAATTGCCAAGGAGAGAAGTGAAATATGATACTAGAACCATATAGTATGTAAAAGTGAAATGTCAAGTCAGATGATCAGAAGAAGCACAACTTTTTCTTAATACTAAATCGATAAACTAATTTATTTTGTGACTATTGAGAAATACAGCACTGAGTGATGGCCTTAAAAGTGATCTAAAAGAAAGCACAATATCTACTTTATTAAACTGTTTTCTCTAGGATTTGCTGAATATCCAGATACCTTTAGTATGCCAGCACCCTTCTATTGACAATGAGTAACAAACATTGCACAACATATTCAATATATTAAGTAAAGATTCTGGTTTTGTAAATGAATTATTTTTGAATAGGTAATATAGCACAAAACACAGAATAGAGTGAAAGTCTCTCCTAATCCTGTCCTCCAGCACCCCAGTTCCCAATGGGAGATAATATTTAGTACTGTAGTTCAAGAAAAGTTCTCTGAAATAAAGGAAGACCTGGATCTGTATATTCCATGGATCTATCTTTTATCTCAAAATATTAATTCAGAATAGTTGACTGTGAGACATACCCGGGCAAAACCATTGAACTTTCAAAATAAAGAAAAGATCCCTCTGGGTTTCCAGACAGAATCAAAGTCACTTGGAAAGGGAAAAGAATCCAGTGGGCACCAGACTTCTTGTCAGCACCATCAAAGCAGGAAGGTAGTGCAACCACGTAAAGGAAGCCGGGAAATTAGAGGATAGTATATCTAGCCAAGCTCTTCTTCAAACATGAAGTCTACCCAGGAGTTTTTCCTGGGAAACCTACTAAAGAGTGAACTTTATTTAACAAAGAGAAGGTTAAGAAAACCAGCAAAAGGAACTAGTAATGAGGATTAAATAATTAAGTATATTTACTTAATTGCAGACCTAAGACTATGACGTAAGTGGGAATGAGAAAGAAAAATTAGTATGCAAATCTTATTTGCTTTGTCAAAGTCACACAGAAAACAACAACAACAACAACAACAACAAAAGCACCCACAAACAATTAGAAGAAAAAAAGTGGAGAAAATAGAATACACTTATTGATCTTTATAATAAGTAGAAGTAAAAGAAAATTATTTAAAGCTGGCAAACTAGCCCAGCCCACATGGAAACCAGGAGGTCATGGTTCAATTGCCAGTCAGGGCATTTGCCTGGGTTGCGGGCTTGGTCCCTAACTGTGGGGCATATATGAGGTAGACAATCAACGATTCTCTCTCCTCATTGATGTTTCTGTCTCTCTCTTCTTCTCCCTTTCTCTCTGAAATCAATAAAAAATATATTTAAAAAATAAATAAACAAATAAAGTTTGCAAACTGACATCTAAACTAAGGAAGAAGAGGACTAGGAACATTAAATAAAAGTATTAAAATAAGGTAATGTTTTTTCTTAAATATACATCTTCTTAAACAAAAAGTATTACAAAATAAAAAGAAAAATGTCATTAAAAAGCAAAGAAAATAGACAACTTAATGAAAGACACATAGTAAATATAATTTTATGTTATAAAAGAGCAAAACTTATTTATATTGATAAATGTAAATAAGTTCAACTTACCAATTTAAACTTTCTTAAATAGGCTTACAAATCAAAACCAGAATATAAAATATTCTACAAGGCAACTGATTTAATTTCTTCCAAAAGTCATTGTCATTCTTCTGCATTTTCCTACACTGAGCATTTGCCAATATTGGCTTTGTTCCTATTTATACTATATACTTGCAAAATAACTTTCTAATCCCTCAAATCTTACTGTTCCAAATTCAGCTCTCCCAAAGCAATTTAGCATTGAATGATTATTAAAGTAGAGGGGGTGGGGAAGCAAATGTTATTTTTGGAGGAGGGAAAAAATCTATTGTGTAATGCATTTTATTCTTAAATGCTAAGTGGTTCCAGGCTCTTTCCATTTCTTACTGAATTGTGTCAACTTTTTAAGACTGAAATACAAAAGATAAAAAAATAAACATGTCAGGAAAAGGTATTTATTTAGTGAAATTTGTTTTAGAGTCCCTCCACTTTCTTTCTGTGTAATCACAGGCAAATCAGTAATCTCAACTTTCTTGTAAAATTTTGCATTCTTCTTACATTACAGAAAATAAAAATTAAGCTATTTAAAAAGCCATTTGTGAGTAGTATATAGTAGTGCTGCTACTCACAACCTTATCTTATAGAATTTTTTTTTTACTTTTGGATTAAATATTAGCATATGGAAAAATTAATGGAAACAAAACAATAATTAAATCAGTCCCTATTCCACCATAACATTGTTGCAAATAGTTATATATACCAGGTGTCCCCCCCAAAATGTGCACACACTTTAACAGCTGATTGCTCAATTTTGAAAATGAAATATATTTTAATAAACGCTGCCTTTATAACTATTCAAAGTGTGTGTGTACATATTTGGGACATACGAATAGTCCTCCATGGCTACTTTCTCATCATCATGGAAAAGGAACCGGCACAACAGTCCCCAACCCTTCAACCCCTTCTCTACCTCTGATTTGTAGATGGTGATAAATGATGAGCATGAGAAAGATAGGATCTGGGTAGGAAAAGTCAGAGCAAAGGCCCTCTAGTTGCATTATAGGCACTGATACCTGAGTACCCTTAGTTCAGTTCTCAACAGGCCAGAGAGTTGGAAAGGAGGGTTAAAGACAAACATGAAAGATATCCTTAGATAAATTGTAATCTACTTAGACTTTTAATAGGAAGTCATCTGTAACCTCCTAGTTTTTTGTTTATATCAGAGAATCAGAAACAGAAAATATGCTTTGCTAGAATATTAGTGCATCATCTTCCAATTACAAATAATGTGCTTTCAATGCAAAAAAAAAAAATTAGATGATATAGAAAACTATGAACAGAAAGAAAATGCCCTAGTATCACTAAACACTGCCATCAATTTTATATCAGCAAATCTTTCTAACATGTTATTAGTGGCCAATGAAACTGACCCTTAACTGCAAATATCAGGATATTACCTATAAAGGAAATGGATCATTACCTACGACTGTGTCCCCTCAGTCAAATAGTATTGGTTCTTAACTACAACTTAGTCACAATTATATGGCATAATGTCTAAGTATTAATTATTAAGTATTAGACAATAAGTATACATTTTACTTGGCTCCAGCTAAAAAATTAAAAAATATCTTGGTGGTATAAATTTAGTTAGATTGCTAAATATCCAGGTTTCACAATTATAAAATCTTTCTCTTTTTTTTAATATATTTTATTGATTTTTTTACAGAGAGAAGGGAGAGGGATAGAGAGTTAGAAACATCGATGAGAGAGAAACATCGGTCAGCTGCCTCCTGCATACCCCCCACTGGGGATGTGCCTGCAACCAAGATACATGCCCTTGACCAGAATCGAACTCGAGACCCTTGAGTCTGCAGGCTGATGCTCTATCCACTGAGCGAAATCGGTCAGGGCAAATCTTTCTGAACTCTATGTATTTTTGTTTGAATTAGGCTGAATGATCTTTGAGTTCCGTCTTGGCACTAAAATGTGGTGAATTTCTAAAAGGTAATAGACATGCACTACAAATAAGTTGGCTTTGGTGAGATGTTCTTAAAGTTATAAGAAAATCAATTCAGTCATTCTCTTCTAATGCATTTTGACATGTACTCTTTCAGCATAAAGTTAGTTACCATGCAAAAGCAGATTCTTAATAATTGATGTTTGCTTTGAATGTGATTACTCATAAAAGGCTGGAGAAATGAATCAATACTTACTTAGCTTCTCAAAAACAAATCAGAGATAATTGGTAAAGTAATGCAAGTTAATTTAGGTTGTCAAATTAATTTCCCAACACCTCCTTAGGCTACCAGAGCCTTAATTAAGAAATAACTAAGGTTGCCTTTTCTTATTATAGGTACTGCTGAGCTACTGGCTCTGAACAAAGTCACTTAACCCCTTTTGATATATGTACTTTAAAGAGCAGCAGAGAAAAACCTGTAAGGTATTAGTGCATCTGTAAAGGGGATTTACAGTTTTCAAAGTGCTTCTATGTTCTTTCTGCAAACCACGTTCTGTTCTGCAAGATGCGGTGTAGGCCTCCTGTGGACCATTCAGTACTTTGTGGAGCCTTACAGAGGGTCCAGTCCCAAACTCTGAGGGTCACTGACAAATCAGAGTACTTCAAAGGTGGAAAAGAAAGTGATTAAGTTTATAGAAATTATAAGAGAAAAGATTGAAGGAACTGGGAATGTTCAACCTGAGGAGGGGATATCATCATAATTGAGGGGACCCTCTCTTGTTCTAATGTCTGTTAGTCCAGGGCTTACTGTCATATGCTGTTCCAGGTGGTGCAATCAGCACTGATGCTTGTTAATTACGAGAAGGTAGATAAGGCTCAATATAAATATCTTTGGACATTAGAAAGGGCTACCTTATCCAGGAGGGAACTTCCTGGTAGTAAGCATCTGCGGAAGGACCAGATAGGAGGGGTGAGGGCTGACACTAAGGGGCAGTTCTCTAAAGCCCATGACTCAAGCCTTGAGGCCTGCCAAATATGAGCACACCTCTCTTTTCTGGTCCAGCTCGCCCCTTGAGTCATGTTAGCAACATGAGATGGACATTTCAAAATTCCAAAAGATAGGGATTTGTCAAAAGGCCTCGCAGTCCCCTTTTCACACGGCAAGCGATGCTTATGAATGAGCCACTGCTATGCTATATAGAGAGAGTTGGCCACTGCTAAGGTTCAGGCCAAGCTGTTGGGGAGCCTGGGGGTATTATTTCCCCCTTCCAGAAATCTAAAGAGAACACTGCAGTTCATCTATTCATTTACAACCCAGCAATTCTGTCTGGCACTTATTGTATAATACTTTGTACAACACTCTGATGTGGTGAGCTCTATAAGAGCTGAAACTCTGTTCTATTTATCTTTATAATTCCATAGCTTATCCAAGTGTTGGCATTTACTAGATAATCAATATGTGTTTAATGGAGGAATAAATGTATTCCAAATGCATCGCCTCAGTGCAGGCATGCAGGCACTCTATCAAAGGCAAGATATTCAGAATTACAATAAGATGCAGCCCCTGCCCTTAAGGTGTGTTAAATAATCAGCAGAATAAGTGTATGACTAAGTGAGGGCACCTGTATAGGTTGGAGTGGTCCCTCTTACGGTTCCTTTGAACTCTTAAGATTCTATAAATCCGTATTCTTTTCCTCAATTAAAATAGCTTATATGCAAGAGAAGGAAATGGTCATATTTTATTAGGCTTTTCTTAGACTTTTAATCTATTGTGAGAATACAGCTCAGCTTCTAGCAAATCAAATAATTCAAGGAGTCAAGCTATAATGAAAACATGGGGTTCTTTTAAAGAGATGGGGAACAAAAAGCCTTGTAGAAACTTGTATCAAAACCATACAAAATGTACTTTTCTCATATGAAGAAAAAAGAACTTTCTGGTCTTGAAATATAAAGTATATGGTAATTTTCTACATACTAATTGAAGAATTCAAACTATTATGTTAAGTATGTTATATTAAAAATATAATAATGAACACTGACACAAAGTTTATTCTCCACTTTAACATACAGTAACAGATTAAATCTGTTCGTTTAGGATGTGGTTACTTTTATTATTCTTGTTTAACAGAGGATGAAGCAGGACAAAGAGGTGAAGTCATTTGCCCCTAGTTCATGCAATACAAAGTGTAGACCTAGGCAACTGAGCACTGATGTCCATGTTCATAACCACTTCACTATATTGTCTCTTATAATAGTACTAGAGGCCCCGTGCACGAAATTCGTGCACTGGGAGTGGAGGATCCCTCAGCTCTCCACTGGGGAAAGTGAGCCTAAGCCGTCAGTCGGATATCCTTAGTGCTGCTGCAGAGGCGGGAGAGGCTCCCACCACCTCGGCTGTGCTCACCAGCCATGAGCTCGGTTCAGGGCTTCTGTCTGAGCGGTGCTCCCCCTGAGGGAGCACACTGACCACCAGGGGGCAGCTCCTGCATTGAGCGTCTGCCCACTGGTGGTCAGTGCATGTCATAGCGACCAGTCATTCCAGCATTCAGTCGATTTGCATATTAGCCTTATATTATATAGGATTCTCCTACACCAAGATGTGAACTTCATTTCTTACATTGTGGGAGGATTCTTTTCCCTAGTCTCAGAGTATAGAATCAGTGGTCCATGGTTAGTTAGTCTTGCTTCCAATGCAGGATAAACAAAGTCGTGCACAGACTTTGAAAACAGCTGTACACAGCAATAAAGCCCAGCCCTTTACCAGGAAAACCTGTATTCTAGCCCCTCACTCAGTTTCTTTGGTATTATTTATACAAACCCAGGCAGTGATAGGGCTCCCTGCCCCATTCCTCCTGTGTATGTCCAAAAAGGTCACAATTGCATTTAAAAAGAACTGATTATTTGATTAAATAATATCACATTCACACACACAGAAGCCAACAAGCCAACCATTTCTCCAGACCATTTTGATTTACTGAGAGTTAATCAGATGCTTGCTCTGAAAAACAAGGTGAACTTCATTTTGGAACTGAATGATCTTTTTTACCTTTACTTTCACATATATTCTGGTTTTCACGTTGAGTTCTAAATAGTTAGTTAATTGGGACTATTTAACAGATTGTATATGTGGCTGCTGAGAGTAATTGTATCTCAACAACCACCGAAGGAGTTTTTACTTAATTTGCTAGTTGGTTCAAGGTTTGCTAGAGAATGACCTTGCCCCCCATGGTTGGATTCAAAGAGTTAAGCAGAAGCTGAAGTGCTCCTGACTGTAGGGGGTGAAACTCATTCATATTCTTTTGTAAACAAATTACCAGTGAGTTGCCAGTGTGTTTTCATCCCACAGAATCACCTTAGCAACGTGGATATAAAAAGAGCATTAACTTCCCCTCAGAGCTTTCAGTATCTCCTAGCAGGAGGCATCAACAAGTGAGATTGGCAAAACTCCCATTTATTTTTAATCCTTAAAATGAGTGTCACAATTTCCATGGAACACTATAGAGTCCAGTGGTAACTAGAAAGGAGCTAACCTTCTCTTATATAAAATTAGTTATTTCACAAGAGGGCTGTATTTGGCTTTTTGTTTTCCTGACATGGCAGGAAGCACATTCACTCATTGCTTGACCAAGTTTAAATTAATTTTAGCACAAAAAGAAAAGGAAGATATTGGAGGGCTGGCTCAGGGAAGGCTGGGATTGAGAAAAGAGAAAGAGAAAACTCATGAATGTAGACAATAGTGTGGTTATCACTGTAGGGAGTGGGGGAGAACGGGGAGGAGGGTAGAGGGGAGATAAATGGTGATGGAAGGAGACGACTAAGGGTGGTGAACACACAATGCATTGTACAGATAGCGTACTGTGGAATTGTGTACCTGAAACTGGTATAATTTTGTTAACCAGTGTATCCCCAATAAATTCAACAAAAAGGGGAAATGAGAAAGAAAAGGAATATATATTTCCAAGTAATTAGGCTAAAGTAATTTGAATTATGGGTCCCTTGGTCCGCTAATTATAGTTCTTTTATGTTTGAGGAATAAGAGCTGTGGGAATTCGAGGAAGTTAGGCCATGGTACAGTCATGAAGTCCACTAACATGCCTGGAGGCAGGTGAGATCGGGGGCAGGACAAGTCCTGCCAAGTAGCTGATGTCAGAAATCTGTAGGAAATGAGCCACCGAGCTTTGCTTTGTGTGCTTTCCCATCCACCTAGAGAGCCCAGAGCCTGCCTGTTTATCTATGGGATTCTTATACAGTTGTCCCTTGCACAGCACAGGGGTTGGGCCACTGACCCCCATGCAGTTGAAAATCCCTGTATAACATTTGACTCCCCAAAACTTAGCTACTTAAGAATAACCTATCTGTATTATATTCTATATTCTTTTCTTTTTTTAATATATTTTATTGATTTTTTTACAGAGAGGAAGGGAGAGGGATGGAGAGTTAGAAACATCGATGAGAGAGAAACATCGATCAGCTGCCTCCTGCACACCTCCTACTGGGGATGTGCCTGCAGCCAAGGTACATGCCATTGACCTGGAGCGAACCTGGAACCTTTCAGTCCGCAGGCCGACGCTCTATCCACTGAGCCAAACCAGTTATGGCAATATGTTCTATATTCTTATAATAAAGTAAGCTAGAGAAAAAATGTTACTAAGCAAATCATAATAAAAAATACATTTACATTATTTATTGAAAAAAAATCACATATGAGTATACCCACAGAGTTCAAACTCAGGTTGTTGAAGGGTCAGCCTCTGCCTGCATTCTTCAATACCTTGTGTACCTCTTTGGGTCCCTGAAAAGATTAGTTCCTCAAGCAAATGTCTTACATAGTTCAAAAACCAGTAGTAAGAATTTATGTTTACACAATTAGCAGAGGGTTTGCTCTGCTATCCAAAGTTTAAAAACAAAAAAGTATACTATCACAAGGAAAAACATTTTTTGTATGTGCTCATCATTATTACCCTTAAATCTGGAACTACTATAGTTGCATTTTCATTGCTGCATTTGAACTAATTTCTAATAATCAGTTTGCATAGTTAAAAGCTTTTTAATGTTTTGAATATTTTTAATAAGTTGAGATATTATAAGCAGGGCCAAAGGGAAAATGCAGCCTAGGATTACAAACTACAGAAAGCTCAGAAGTATATAACCTACACACCTGAATAACCAAGGATTGACTGTGTTGGGGAGTCATTAAGTGCCCTTGTGCTAAGAACATAGTTTCTTATTTCATGAGTGGCCAGTAGCTCCAAGTTTTATAACCAGAGGAAAGGAGAGCTCTGTTCTTATCTGACATTCTTTAGAGGCTTACGGTAAAACAGGAGTTCATGGTGAGATTCTTTTGTAGTTTAAAAAAAGAAAGAAAGAAAGAAAAAGCCAAATTTCTGAAGAACATTTATTGAGTGGTCTGGAGATCTCAGGTAAACAAATGTAGTGTTTGAGGTTTCAATATGGCTTATTTAGTAAATCTAGGAAAGGCCTGGACAGTTTGTGTCTCAAACAATTGTAAGTGTTTGAGAATCTTAATTTTATTGTCTATAATGTATGTGTGTATGTGTGTGTGTGTGTGTGTGTGTGTGTGTGTGTGTGTGTGCGTGTGACTGTCATTGGGCAATGGCCAGTAATAAAGAAACTGAAGTAATGGGTTAGAGATGCAGGAGTTATAAGTCTTTGATGATTTTTGTTATATGCTTTTTAAAAAGCAGGGTATCCTAAAGGAAACCATATAAACAACTAAATTAAATGACCAAAGGAAAAAAGATAAAGTAGATTCAGAATGGAAATTGAAACATCTGGGCACAGTTATCTTCAATTCTGCCAAGTGGCATTAAAGGGAACCCAGGCAAAAGAACATATGGGGTGCCCAGATACTACATTTGCTAGATGAGAAATTATCTGGATTAAAGAACTCTAAAAAAACAATTCCTGTCCTCAAGGAACTCACAATATAGTATGGTAGATAGACATAAGTAAACATGATACAAGATACAGAAAATATAGAAAAGAAAGTGATTAAATGGGACATTTATTGCTATCCACAATGTCCCAGGCTCTAATATTCAGAAAATAGGGATAAAACATGGTCCATGTTCTCAGTGAGCTGTTGAGAGGGGGTGTTTTGTCTGGGCTAGCTTATCTTTGAGCAAGAAGGACATATCCTCAGACTGGAAAGATGGGTGAAGATGTGTATGTTTTAGGTAAATTCATGCTTAATGATTGCAATTTTTCAAATGGAAGAGGAGATTTCTATCTGCTGATAGTGTGACAGTGAGTAATGACTTCCTCAAGGAATACTAGTATGTTACCTGGGTATAGGAACTGAAAAGAGAAATTATAAATATTAGGCCGGAATAGTGCCATGAGGGTAGAGATAGAAAGCAAGTATAGCAGCTGAGATTATTAGCAAAAGAATAGTTCAACTCTTTAGATCACTGTGTTCTGTATAGTTGGGCAGATCATGGAGACTAAGCAAGGTAAGAAAGAAAGTGGAGGGGACATATAATTGAGGAATTGAAAAAATGAATCAGGTAAATCTAACTTTTTATGCGGCTAATGAGTATGCTAGGGATGAGGGAGAAAGAGCTGGAAAGATATGAGGTTGTGGTTTGAGGATGTTATTTTTTTTAATATATATTTTTATTGATTTCAGAGAGAAAGGGAGAGGGAGAGGGAGATAGGAACATCAATGAAGAAAGAGAATCATTGATTGGCTGCCTCTTGCACATCCCCTACTGGGGATTGAGCCTGCAACCCCAGCATGTGCCCTTGACTGAAATCGAACCCGGGACTCTTCAGTTCTCAGGCCAACACTCTATCCACTGAGCCAAACCAGCTAGGGCTGAGGATGTTATTAAAGTTTGATATTTCAGAGGAGGAGCTAACTAAATCATGACAAAGGTAAATGGATATGAAAGTCAATGGAGTTACAGAGAGCTTTGAGGGCCAAGTGCATTGGAGAGGTCATCCATTTGCAGTTGAAAGTAAGCAAGAAGATAGTGGAACTTGGGGTGGGGAGGAAGATAGTGGGCTGACTGCCATCCTCCATGGAAGGAGAGCACCACACAGTAGCTCACTTGTCAGAGCTCTGGCAGAATTGTATGGGTGGCTACATTCCCCCATCTGGAGGAATATATAAGGAAGCCAGTGAGAATCGCCTCTAGGAGGCCCCATTTTACCTTGGATCCTACTGTTCCTGAGAGAAGATCTAAGGCAAGCATGTCAAACTCACTGCTGACAGGCCGCAAGTTTGACATGCTTGACCAAGGTCTCCAAATGAGCACCAGGGACAGAAAGATCATTTGCCTCTCAATACAAAGACAGGAAGCTCTCAGTGAAACCTAAAAGGTCTTTTTACTTTATTGTGTTAATTTCCTGTGTGGCTGCTCCCTAATTAAAAGATTGTGAGGCAATAGAAAATTCATTGTTTTGGGTCAAAGAAAATGTTTATGACCTTATTCTATCTCTGACATTAGTTATCTTGGAGACAAGATAACTAATATACCTTTACCTTCATTCATTCCAGAAAGAAGAGCATTTGGGAACTAACCTGAGGTAGAAAAAATTATACTGTGTGAAAGACAGACAGTAAAAGAAAACCAGTGACGTTGCAGGAGACATGAGGGGAAGCTGCATCTCAGAGAGTGGTTAACATAATCAAATGAGTAACGGGTATGAAATTGCTCTTGTTCTAGAAGACCCTGCCAGGTATTACCCCCCCCTTTTTTTAAGCAAGTGAAGTTCTGAGAACCACGTTAGATTTCTATTTCATTCAGGACACGGCCAGGAAAGCACAAACCACTCTCAAACTTTCATAAAGAGGGATTTGGCTACACAGCTTCCTCAGTTTGTGTCTCCGAGAAATTAGAGTTCGAGGCAAGGATTTGGGTGCATGTGATTTTATGAGGTGTGCTCTTTAGAAAAAGCTTGGTAGCAAGAGAGCAAAGCAGGGTGGATAAGAGGAAAGAAACAGGCAAGGGTCTATGGCCATTCCACCCTGAACATGCCTGATCTCGTCTGATCTCAGAAGCTAAGCAGGGTCTGCCTGGTAGGACTTGGATGGGAGAAAATTGAAAGGATGTGGCTCAGGTCAGGCACAGCCTTGCCCTGACCCACAGCGGGGAGGATCTGGAACATGAACTACACCATCTATTTGTCCCTTCTTAGACCCAAGGGGGTCAACATTTCATAGCCTGTATCCATCCTCATTGGCTGTGGCTGCTCTGTCAGCACCTGTCAGGCATGCCTCGGAGAAGGGGACTGGTTTTGAGCTCTTGGCTATCAAAGCTCATAGTAGCAGAATGATGGGTACACCAGGACACTAAGGGGGCCTGGATGGGAATGAGAGTGTCTCCTGCAAAAGCTGATGGAAGAAGAGAATCCTATAAGGGTTTGGTGAGGCCACCCAGCTTGGCAAAAGCAGGAAGCCATCATTCCTAGTCCTAGAGAAACAACCAGAGGAGGTGGTATTACCACAGCCCACAAGATGGACCATTCTGTGAGACCTATACACGGCAGGCATTGAACAGAGAGAGAAAGCTGGGACCACAGGAAGAGAGGCTGCCTGGAACAAATTGGAACTATGGAAGAGATGCTGCCAGAAATGCCATGAAAATCAGGGGGTGGCGGGTGGGGGGGAGAGTAAAAAATAAAAGGAAAACACCACTCCCATCTTATCTCCTCACTTCAATCTTGCCTCCCATTGGATGAACCTACCAAGAGCCTGCCTCTCAATCCAGGGCAGGAAAAGATTGGGGAGTGGATTTCAAAGCCAACAGGAGAGGAACCGGGCACCTCACAACCCCCCAGAGAAATTGAGGGCCACTACCCTTAGTGGGGTGAGTGGTAACTCAGTTGTCCGAGAATAGAGTATCCAGGTGCCAGACGTTCTGCATTTAGTGACTTCTTAAATTTGGGTAACAAAAGCCGGTTAGGACACTGAGTCTCTGAGTTGGCAGCTACATAAACCACTCCTGACTAGGAGCTCTGGAACCAGTTTGCAAGCCCAGAGGTTACTGTGCCCAAGGAAAATAGACCTCACTCACATTTTGAAGTATATAAGGTACAGTTCTTATCATTGATGTCTGGTGAATGTTCTGAGGACATATAGATATCCGTCTAATTACTAACCTTTGCTATTTTCTAAAAAGAGTAGAATTCTTTTTACAGCAAGTGGGGAAAGGGGAGGCAGGGAGAACTTAGAACATTCAGTCCTCTTTATATTATAAAAGAGAGAGAGAAAAAAAATTGACAGCCACTCTGGATCTTGAAAACCAGTGTCAGCAACACAGCTTTGACAATAATAGCATAGATGGTTCCTGGGAAATGGAAACCAAATGACAGTTGGGTAAGAACAGGTACAAGAAGTAAAATAGGCCCAGAGAGCTCACAGGTTTAAGAAACAAAATAACTTATCTTTCCTTCTGCATTTACAATTGATTTATATACTGTAAGTGTAATCTTTTATATTTTTATTGATCACATTGCCTCTTGTCACAAAAAAAATCTATGATAACATTTCTCTCCAGTGCAACTGTGAAAATGTGCACTGTGTGAGAGCTTGCAAGGTACTCATCTCCACCTAAAATAAGTGATCTGTGGGCATTTTGATGAAATACTTTATCCTAATCCCATGTTTGGCTGGTGGTATTTTGTAGGTTCATTTTCAAGATGGTCCTTTTTTTGTTTTCAAGGTGGTGGTGAGAAATTGGTAATTTATAACTTGATATCATACTCAGGTACTTCTTTGTCTTGGGATACATATTTCTTAATTGAATTTAGAGCATTACTATTTGAGACTCAGAATATATTTGCAAGTAGATATTTCTCCTCCTTCTAATGGGTTAAGGGTTCTGGTGGAAGTTCTGATCCTTTTACGAGGTACTGCTTGTTCCCATCAGGAGCCTACAAAGATCAAGTCCATGTTTTTTGTGCAAGAACTTTTTTGAAGTGCTTAAAGCAACTGTGGAAGCATCTGGGATGCCTGGTAGCTTCAGTGGTCCTTTCTGAGAAATATTAAACATTAACTTTCTAAAATGCATGATTAGAGAGGGAATGAAAGGAATTCGTGTACTAGAGTGGTGTGATAAATAGCAGCTAAGTTGCATATAGGGAGGAACATTGTTTGCTTTTTATTTTTCCACTTTAGAAACTCCCCTTTCATGTCCCTAACAACATCATTCTTCTTTCTGTTTCAATACTGCATGATGGTGAGAAATGTCAAGAATGCTGGGGAAGTAGAAGAATGCTGGCAGGGGGCAGTGTTGTTAGATTTTCAATTTTTCAATAGAGTCCTGAGCAAAAGCAGTATTTTGAGGTTGTCTAGTCTCTTCTATCCTTTAAGTAAAATTGTTTCCTATGTAAGATAAAACACAGGAAACATAAGAAAAAACCCTGAGTGTTACTGAACTACAATGAAATGGTCTCCCTACAGCCACCCCATGCCCATAAATACAAAAGGCCCAAATAGGTGGTTTCATTTCTACAAGTTACTGAAACCAATTAATTTGGTGAATTTTCTGTCACTATCCCAGTAAAATGGAAACAAGGGGATTTTTTTTCTTTAAGAAGAGACCTTATTCCTGGGTCCTGTGGCTTTTATTCACTTTCTAGCAGTTGTCCTTTCCTCATTCTAGCCTCTAAGGCCCATCGATTTTATCAGCTATCTGTACTTACTAGAGGCCTGGTGCACAAAATTCGTGCCCTTGGCAGGGGGGTGGGGGGATGTCTCTTATGGGTCCCTGGAAATGCTTTTCAGGTGAAACTGCAAGAACTCCACATCCAACATCCATCAGCAACATTTCAAGTGCTTGATAGCCACACACCCCTAGTGGCTATCACCTTGGACAGCACAGCTTTTGAGTACAGCCAAACCTCAGTTCTCAAACATTTCCCATCTCAAACAATTTGGCTCTTGATCAAGTAGTTCACAGAAAAAATGTCTCAGTTGTCGAACAAAACTTTGGTTCTCAACCCAACAGCCCTTTCATGCTGACACCTGTATGATCAGTCATGCATCTATCAAGTGACAAACAAAGAGAGAATGTCTGAGTATGAGTCAGTTTACCACTAACCCTTGTGTTGTTAACATCTCAGGAAATTGTGCTGTGAATAGTTTTGTGGGGATTTTTTAATGTTTTTGAGTATCTGGTATGGATTCATTCAATTTGTTATTTCTAATGGGAAAAAATAATTTGGCTTTCGAATAAATAGCTTCTCGAACAGCCATCTGAATGAATTAACTTTGAGAACCAAAGTTCCACTGTATATCACTGTCACCTGGAGGGCTTGTTAAAGCACAGACTGTTGGTCCCCATCTCCAGAGTTTCCGGCTCAGTAGATCCAGAGTGGGGTTCAATAGCTGGCATTTCTAACAAGTTCCCAGGTGATACAGATGCTACTGTTCTGGAACCACACTTTGAGAACCATTAGCTTAGGTAAGTGGTTCTCAAGCCTGGCTACAAGTTAGGAATACCTATGATTAAAAGCAAGGGGGAAAAATTATCTTCAAAGTCACAGTGCAGGCCACTTACCACAACTCTAGAGGTCACAACACAGCATCACTTTTTAAAAAAGTTTTCCAGGGGATTTTAATTATTAGTCAGGTTAGAGAACCACAGAGGTAGGAGGAGGAAAGAGACTAGAAACATGTTTTAGTAGACAAAGAAGAGCTCATTTTTTTTAAAAAAAAACCTGACTATCTCTTATAAGTAACTGGGAGTTTCAGTAGGTTTTTAAATAGGGCAGTAACATATAATGAAAGCATAATTATGTTGATGTGCTTGAACTGGTAATGACCTGTTGCAGGAAAGAGAGAAAGGTTTGAAATTGTTTGAGAGCTTGACAGGGTTGGGACACTGAAAGGAGGGGTGAGAAGAGATGAGTGAGTTATACATACTCGGCTCAATTACATAACTATATTCTGCTAGAGGCCCAGTGCGTGACATTTGTGTACTGGGGGGGCGGAGGGGTGGTGGGAGTCCTTCAGCCCGGCTTGTACCCTATCACAGTCTGGGACCCCTCAGGAGATGTCCACCTACTGGCTTAAGCCCGATCCCTTGGGGGATGTCCACCTGCTGGCTTAAGTCCGGAGGGATCAGGCCTAAGCCAGCAGTCAGACATCCCTCTTGCATTCTGGGACTCTCGCAGTCCAGGACCCCTTGCTCCTTATCACCTGCCTGCAGAAGCTGTGAGCCCAGCTTCTGGCTGAGTGGTGCTCCTCCTGTGGGAGCTCATTGACCACCAGGGGGAAGCTCCTGCGTTGAGTGTCTGCCCCCTGGTGGTCAGTGTGCATCATAGTGACCAGTCGTTCTGTTTTTTGGTTGATGTGCATATATATTACACTTTTATTATATAGGATAGCATGCTAGAATGAAGGGTATGAACTATATATCAATGGACAATTGTGTTAAGTTCAGCATAGAGCAATAATTACAGCAGCCACACACTGAAATCACTACAAAGGCCATATAAGAAAGGTAACCAAAAAAAGGGGAGGGGGGAGGGTGGAGGGAAATCACTAGTAATAAACTCATATGCATGTTGTGTGAATGATGGAAGCTATATTTGATTAAATTTGTTAGGCCTGATTCCTAGGGGGCAATCTCCTCCAGATATTACCTGCTATTTGTCTCCCATATTTGTCCCCCTCCTCTTGCCTCTAAACTTTATTTTTCCCTCAGGCTGGACTTGGCATTCTCTTCAGACTCTTAGTCTCCAGTCAGTAGAGTCTTTCCTTGTCTGAACCTCTGGCTTCAGGTTGAAACTTTGTGAAAATGAATTATCAAAGGTACTTGAAGTCAGCTGAAACTCTGAACAAAAGCCAACAGAAATCAACAGTTCCTGGAGAAGGCCCCAGTTTGGAATGACTGCAGATCAGGGTGTGTGGGGGTGGGTGAAAAAGCATAAATGCATGATGAAAATAAGATTTCACAATCTGAAACCACATTATCTATCAAATACCACAGGCACGTATTCTATGAGAGTAGGGGTGGACAATTGCCAACATGTCAGAGATTTAGATCACATAAAAGCAATAGGGGAAAAGCCACAAAAATAAATGAAACTTTTGGTATCATAGGTCCGCCCCACATCACTTAATATATGGCATTTAGCTTACCATGTTTGAAAACATGATTAAATACTACAAGAAGTAGCCAACAGAAAATATCTAAAGTAGTAATTATAGGTATCAGCAAACACATGATTAAATCAGCTTTTTCCTGTAGATTGTAATTTATATTCATACTTACTCCTCATTTTAAGCTTATTCTTTCCTATTTAAGAATTTGGGCAGAGTCTTTAAAGCCCATTAATAGGTACCTTGGTAACATTATTAATGCATTTTTAAGATTAAGCTACTGTTACCATTATTGACTCCTGGATTCCTTGTTCGCTAACTGGTATTTTCTTTTTATTCCCTTGAAATTTCTTTTTTTTTTCATATTCTTAAAACATTCCCATTAACAAATTGCCAAACCAGATTGGCAATTAAATTGCATCCTTGAGTTTAAATTTTAAATTAGAGAACCTCATTTCTTTTTGCAACATGGCCCCCTAAAATTGCTGGTACAAATCTTGCTCTGGGCCAGAGATTCCATTTTCCTGTGGAATTTACCATACTCCCAGAACCATGAAAAACATGCTACAGAACCACCACCTTACTCAATGTGACATTTTATTATATTTCATGGCTGTGGCACCGTCCTCTTCCTTATAACAATTTACTAGAGGCCCAGTGCACAAATTAGTACACCAGTCGGGTCCCTCAGCCTGGCCTGCAGGATCGGGCCAAAACTGGCTCTCTGACATCCCCCAAGGGGTCCCAGATTGCAAGAGGGTGCAGGCCAGGCTGAGGGACCCCACCGGTGCACGATCAGGGCTGGAGAGAGACGCAGGAGGTTGGCCAACTGGGGTGGAACTGCAGGAGGGCTCCAGGGCATGTCTGGTCCACCTTGCTCAGTCCCAATCGACTGGACCCCAGCAGCAAGCTAACCTTTGGGTTGGAGCAGCTTCCCCCTGGTGGTCAGTGCACACCATAGCAAGTGGTCAAGCCGCCTTAGAATATCATTAACATATTACACTTTGATTGGTTGAACAGCTGACCGGTCAACCGGACACTTAGCATATTGGGCTTTTATTATATAGAATTATAAAATTAGTTTTACATTTATACTTTGTAATTTTATTTATTTATTTTATTGACTTTTTTTGAGTGACATAGGTTCACAAAATTGTTCATAAAGCCCAGAACCATAGGTTACAAATGCAATGTTTTGAAAATAAAATGATATATTTTAACACAACCTATTTTGCATAGTAAAAAACCATTCTACTTTTCTTACCATTAAAAGCTGCCTTGTTTATGAAAATTTTTTCTCCATATTAAGTAAAAATCACTGTCAACTAGTATATCAGTACTTCTAATTTTGAGCATTGAATTTTTGCAACTATTTATAAATTCAAAATTGTTCGTCAAATCTTTGTTCTAAAATCTGCACTTTGGAATTTTTTTTATTATGGTTACAACATAAAATGATGGAAAGAATGTTATAAAACATAGCATAAAGTAAAGCTACATAAATACGAAAATAGCCTCTTTTTTGACATCAAATGTAGATTTTTGCCTTCCTTAAACTTTAGTGAAAATCAAAGAGGACATCTAGGTAACTGGAACATACAGAAAGACTCTGAAAAAAATTAGTTGGAACTAAAGCTTATCACTGACAACGATAATAGGCAATTTATTCAAAACATCCACTAACTAGAAAACATTACTTTTACTCTTTTATTTTCTCTTTCTCCTCTATTCTTTCATTTTTTTTAAACAGCAGATAATATGGTCTTTTCCCCCTAAGTTCTATTACGTAAAAAAAAAAAAAAAAAAAAAAATACAGTGTTAACATTTCACTTCAAGAAATATAATACTTTGCCTGGTGTGGCTCAGTGTTTGAGGGTTGAACCATGAACCAGGGGGTCACCGGTTCAATTCCCAGTCAGGGGACATGCCTAGGTTGCAGGCTTGATCCCCAGCAAGGGGAGTGCAGGAGACAGCTGATAGGTGATGTTTCTCTCTCACTGATGTTTCCATATCTCTCTCCCTCTCCCTTCCTAACATATTAAAAAACATTTAAAAAAGAAATATAATACTTTGATACAATGAAAATAAATCTGTGTTCCTTAACAAACTACATTCGGGCTCAAGTTTTAGTCTTCTTAACAAGAGATGGCAAAAATCCAAACTGTAGAACAATATTTAGAAACTATGAGTTCAATTTAGATACCATCAATGCTTTCATCATCATCCCCAATATCATCAAACTGGATTTCATCATCATCTCCAAGATCAAATGTATCCGTTTCATTGATTTTAGCATGTTCTAGAAGCTCATCGTAGGCCTTCAGACATCTAGCTTTATGGGCATTCTACTTTAAAATCGCACCAGCTTTGTTCTCCTGATAGTCTCGCAGACCAACCAATATAATAATGTCTGAGATGTTTATCCAAACCTTTTTTCTCAATTTTCCTCTGATATGACATAACCTCTTCACACCATCAAAGCACATTGCTTCTAGTCATCTGTTTCCCAACATTTTGATGACCTGAGCATACCCTTGTCCATCCTCTTTAAAGACCCATTCTCTTTTTTCAGATTCATTCTTATTGCTACTCCTACACCTATTTTTACCTCCTTTATCTTTATTCTTGGGCATGGTGCCAGCTACCTCCTGGTATTGTCGACTCTTATCAGGTGGTGCCTGGGTGACTCCTCCAAGGGGCCCAGGAGGTTACAGTCACTGATCTCCTGCACAGGGACACTATTGCAACTGAGTTCTAGGGTGATCCGTAGGGGACCATGCTCCTAAATAAGCAAAATCTAGGACATGTAATATCTGAACTCATTGGTGTTTACCCATAAATCCAAAATAACTTTTGACTTAATGGGGAAAAAAGTCATTTTGAAACCAGCTCAATATTATGGATTTTACTAATCTCCATAATCCCCATTAGCTCCTGTTTAAGAGTTATTTCCTCCATACTGTCCTCTTGTTGATAGGGACTAAGAATATTTTATATCTGTAGTGTAAACAGTAAATTCTTATCCTTCCTAGTCGTTAAATCTCAGGCTAAAGCAAGAGGGCATGAAATACTAATTATCACTCCCAACTCAACTTTTCAAGTTAAAGGTTATTTGGATGTAAAGCTTAAAATACACAGATGATGCGTAGTTCACGATTTTAAATAGCATTAATAAAAATGTTTAATCTAGCCCTTGCCAAGACAGAAGTAAATGAGAACATTTACATCATAAAACTAATGCATTAAAACAATTTTTAAAAATGCATCTCTTAGAACGGCAAATAGGATTTAGATATACTTTAAGCTTAAGGAGTTCTTCAGATGTTCAAACCTTGTTATAACTCATATATAAGTCATAACATTCCAGTGCAAGGCAGCTCAGCAAATCATTTCCCGAAATAAGGTGGGCTTCATTGAATTTATTTGAGAAGTACTGTGCTTTGTAAGCTTGGAAGATGCTTTCATCAGAACTTGAATTTCTGGAAAAGAACTGCTCTTGCTGGTATGTTGAGTAGGCGTCTGAACATTCATTCTGGGTAAACTTCTTCACAATATAATCTGTCAGAAAATAGCCACACAGATACGATATCCCTCCTCTCATGTAATTAGTATTTCTGGAGCCTCCTAAGAGAAGCCTTGCAAGGATCAGCATTTAGGAAAACATAAAGGATAAAACCCTTACAAGTAATCGCTGCCCAAAAGTACTTGGTTAAGCAAATCTTTTGTATTTATCAGCTCATTCTCAACTGGATCTCAATTCTTCTCAAATGACCTAGCTCCCTACTTTGATATCATGCAGATCACAGCTTGGTTGTGAACCTATGCAGCCAAATTAAGCTGTACACACATCAGTCCATAATATGGTGCTATCGGAAAGACCTTAAATTACACTGCAGTTTGAAATGAAGCCTAGAAGATAACTACACTTGTGAATTATGCTTTAAATTTGGACTAATCTGTAAAAAAGGGGGGGGGGGACTGTTAGAGCAAATTTTAATTCAAAAACAAAGGAAAATTATAAAAGATATCTTCTTAATTTACAAATATTTTTATCAGTCCTATAATGGAGAATCTGTAATTTAGTTATTGAGTAAGAAAAATAAGCCAGGCTACAGGCAATTTGACGTTACTGGGATTCATATTAGCTTTCTTGCTTGAGTATTTTGCTTCTGTCTCTGCCAGAGCCACTCAGAAGTATTACCATCCAGTCATCTGAGTAACTCATTTTTTATCACTCAGCTTGAACACAAGATCTCTATTTATTTCTCTTTGCTAGATATTGTTGGCATCTAGCAAGATGTCTAGTACATAATAGATACTCAGTGAATATTTGTTGTAAAGAATTTAACATCAGTGAATGGATATAAATGACTATTTGATGTATACAGTTAATGGAGACTTATACTAGGAAAAGAATATTCCCAATGCCATGACTTCTGAGTGGGTTTGTGAGCTCTCGATGCTCGAGTAAGCTATTTGTGTGGAAACTCAACCTGAGTATGGAGAAGATCAGTCTGAAACCGGGCCTGTGATTCAACTATGAAGAAATCATAAGTTATTCATAAAACTGAGAAAAATAACAAGCTGTATGCAGCACATTAGTACTTCTAAACAATTTATGTCAAACTGTAATAGGTTTTTACCATCCAAACATTGCCAGCTGGCCTAACATTTCAGCCTCTGCTTTAAAGTCTTCTTTTTGTAACTGTGCCCTTAGGAACTGACTGGTATTATTATTTAAGTAGACACAGGTTTTTTTATATTTAAATAGTATAACACAGTTAATATAGAAATTTTAAAATATATAGGAATCTTTGAAAAAATTCTAAATCATCTTTATTCTTCTACTAGAGGCCCGGTGCATGAAAAATCATGCACTGGAGGTGGGGGGGGATAGTTTCCCTCAGCCTGGCCTGCCCCCTCTCACAGTCCGGGAGACTCAGGGGCAGGAGGTGACCTGGGGATCAGAGGAAGGCAACACCCCCATCACAACTCTGCTGCTGCCCCTGCCGGCAGCGCAAGCCTTGGCCGGCCCTGGTTACCTGAACCTCGGGTGGCCCTGGGTGGCTGGGCAGCCACTATCTGAGGCCTGCCTGCGCCTTGGGCCATCCTTGGGCAGCTGTGGGATGGAGGGACTTGGGGACTCCGGAGGCAGGTGCATGGAGTGGCCGGGCCTGCCTGGGAGTGGGCCTGGCCTTGCTGCATGCCTGCTGCCCTGGTGGAGCTAAGGGGACTGGGAGTCACCATCTTGTGGCTGTGGGTGCTGCCATCTTTGAGGTTGGGGCAGTCAGTTAGCATATTCCCTCCTTATTGGCTGTGGGTGCCACCATCTTTGTGACAGCATGAGGGTCAATTAGCATATTTGCTCTTTATTAGATAGGATACTCAAGAAACATCATTTTAGTTATCAACTCCTAATTTAAAAAGAAAAATACATAGAAACTACAATCCTCAAGGAGAAGATTGGCTCAAGCCAGAACCGCTACAGTGAAACTTTCTTTCATAGGTCTCTCTAGGATCACACTCCTATGTATTGACAGCGGAAAACACATAGAAGAAAAAATGCAAAGACACATATCGTATATGAAAAGTACTTCTGACAGAGGAGAGTAGAATCCTCATTTTATTGTATGTATTTTGTACTGCTTGAATTATTTCATCAATGTGTTTGTGTGTTCTTATGAGAAAACACTTAAAAATAGTTAAACAATAATTTAAAATGAGGGTAATAGTTCTCTGGCTACGGGGCTCAGCCGTTAGAGCATTGGCCCATGAACTAAGGATCTCAGGTTTGATTCTCAGTCAAGGGTGCATACCTCGGTTGCAGGTTTGATCGCCAGCCCAGGTCAGGGCGCATGCAGGAGGCTACCAATCAATGTACCTCTCTCACATCAATGTTTCTTTTTTTCTCTCTCTCTCTTTTCCTACCTCCCTTACATTTTCTCTAACAAAACAAAACAAAAAATCAATGGAAAAAGATATTGTCGGGTGATTAACAGCAACAGCAAAAAATAAAATAAAATGAGGGTTATATCATCTAAGAAGATATTATATAATCTATTATAATTTTTTTATTTGACTACTAGAATATTCAAAACCTATTTTATATGCAATTGTAGTAGCTAACCTACACTGAAACCTCATAGTTTTGTTGTGTGTGTGTTTAAATATAATTCTCTCTTTTCATTTCCTAATGTCCCTTTAAATTAATTTTTGGCATTTCTTATATTTACTTTTTATTGTAATTTGCTTTAATAATTTTTTGTTGTCAAATTTTTGTTTGCTTTCAGAAACAGATGGACTATAAATTTATTAAAATTAAAAATACAAAATCAGAAAAAAAAATCCAGTTTACTATAGCTATCAAAAATCAAACCAAGCTAACCCACTTGATATTTAAGACTTTATGAAGACAGTTGCACAGGCTACTATGACCTATTTTCCCAGAGGATTCCAAGCCCCAAATTAAAATTGTATTTCACCAATATCAATAAGCTACATTCACAGGCACTTGGCCCACCTGCTCTTTCAGAATTTCCTTCTGCAAAATGTCCCCTCACCCACGCCCTCCATCCAGAAGTCCATAGGGAATGTCTCACATGAACGGCAAACCAGCAAGCATATGACAGTTTCCTGCCCTGCTCTGCCTCCCTTTGCAGATATTCTTCCCTTTACCCAAATGACTAAATTAAAGCCCTTCAATACCGTGTTATCCCCCCCTCCCCCGCCCCTGTACCTACAGTTTTGTTCCTCCAGGAACTGCTTCTTAGATGCTGCTCTGCATTGCCACGTCCATTTCCACCAGGTGCTCATTTGCACTTCTGTCCATCGCCACCATTCCTTGTAGACACTCCAGCTTCCTTTGAAATACCACTTCCCCTAGAAATACCTTTCTCTCTCCCCCATGCCAGGCATAGCTACCACCTCCCCTGGGCAAGGCCGCCATGTTCTGTGTCCATTAGTTTAAGTCTTGATTACCTACTGAGGTGTTTGTGTGCAGTGTTGTGCTGTGTTTTGTGGTGAAGACCAGAGGACCCCTTTCTCACTTAGGATTGTAATCTGCTAGAGGAGTAGCAAAAAAAATACACTTGTGACCTAATGACTTGAACAGCTTATAGGAGCACAGTATTTTATCTTTTAATAACAGAGTTTCTTCCGTAGGAAATTTAAATATGAATAAAGAATGGAGAGAGGTGTATGGTATGTGGCTGCAATGGGAGATACTGTGCTCTATCCAGACCTCTCAGTCTTGCCTGTTCCCCACTTATGTTCAAGGATTGACTATTGATTTCACTTGTGTGTGACACACTCCTCTCTAAGAATCAATTCTCTTCTAATAGATGCCTCATTGTCTTATGCAAATAAACATCAAGGGACTGCCCCATCTGTTTCCAGATACTGCCAGATGTGTCAGAATTCCAAAGGTGTACTTGGCTTAGGCTCAAACTGAAAACTCCACTAGAGATATAAATAAATGAGTTGAATAAGGATCAATAATAACATCTCCTTGAGTGGGAAATTCAATATTATGTACAAGATTTTTTTTCTAAATTGAATAATGCCTTAAACCTACCTGTCAAGTATCACAGCTTGACGGGTTCAAAATAGACATAGTACTTTTAACATTTAAGTTAATATGACTCTAATTCCTGTTCTGTTCATTGTGAAAATTCAGGTAGAGGCCAACTTTTTCAGCTTGAGCCTAAACCTGGTACACCCTTGGAATCTGACAAGAAAGATTTGGTCCATAATTAACCCAGATTAATGGAGGAGACCCGATGCACAAAATTCGGGCAAAAATAGGCCTTCGTAGCTCTGGCTGCCTCGGCCCTCACAGCCCCTGGTTCATCCAGAAGGTCGTCAGGTAGAGCTTCCGGGCAGTCATTCTGCTATTCGGCTGTTCAATCAATTTGCATATTATGCTTTTATTATTATAGATAGCTCTCATATACTTTAACTCATGAACTTATTTATTATTAAATAAATGAATATTATATAGTCATATTTATTGGTCAAGTAATTATTGATCACTCAGATCTCTGTGATTATCTATAAAGGTACATAATTTAATTTAATTCTTTCATTAAGGTGATACATTTAGTTTATACACATGGCAGTGACTATATTTATTGTATTTTAAACACATGACCCTTTAGGAAAGAATTTCCTGGAATTATTTATTTATTATATAATTGATATATAACACTGTATTAGTTTTATGTGTACAACATAATAATTTCATATATGTACCCTGAACATTATTTCTTTAACTTGCTTCCTTCTCGTTTTCTATGGTACTTCTTATTTGATCAGTTCAAAGGTGGCCATCAACAAATGCAGAATAAAAATCCAGCCCATCTTGAAAGGAGAGTGAGTTGGGTAGATAACATTCTGACTCTGGAAAGGATTTTTTAACAATCATCATATTCAAAAGTCAAAGAAGAAATCACATTTCAGGGAAGTGAAACTTGCTTTAGCCTAATTAGAAGCCTCAGGCTAAACCTTTATTTATGTATTTTTGTAATACTCTAAAATGAATAGAATTCAGCCCGACTGGAGTGGCTCAGTGGTTGAGAGATGACCTATGAACCAGGAGATAGCAGTTCAATTCCAGGTCAGGGCACATGCCTGAGTTGCGGGCTCAATCCCTAGGGGAAGATGTACAGAAGGCAGCCAATCAATGATTCTCTCTCATCATTGATGTTTCTCTCTCTCTCTTCCTATCCCTTCCTTTCTAATATCAATAAAAATAAAAAATGAATAGAATTCAAAACCACTACTAAGCTAATTAAAGTCTTTTAAAATACCAAGGAGGGATATAATGGTCTTACAAGTTTTATATGAGTGCTTGCTCTTTTATAATAATTCTTTGGAAAAATATGCTAAATTTTTCATGGTAGGAAAATACATTAAAAAGAGAAATATTAGCTGCTCAGTTTTATATTTGAAAATGGAATCTAATTGACTGCAGAATAAAAGATAGCATGCATAACCTTTTTAAAAAATATCAAAAACACTGTCCTTGATCCTAGCCTGACATTTTTCCTTTTGATTAGTCATGGATTTATATAGCACTTTCCTCCAAAAGAACCAAAGACTTTGCCTTAAAAAATATGCTAATCCCCCATTATCTTTATAGAGATGAAAGTGGAAGGTACTTGCCTTTTTGCTAATGATAGAGTGGCTGTCTGCAAAAAGTAACAAGTTCACCTGTGACACTCCTCAGCTATCTAAATTCTCTCTCCTTTCCACACCCACTCATGACAAATGATGGTCCACCCAACCCACTCGCTGTCTTTTATTTTTTTATTTTTTATTTTTTAAATATATTTTATTGATTTTTTACAGAGAGGAAGGGAGAGAGAGAGTTAGAAACATCGATGAGAGAGAGACATCGATCAGCCGCCTCCTGCACATCTCCCACTGGGGATGTGCCCGCAACCCAGGTACATGCCCTTGACCGGAATCGAACCTGGGACCTTTCAGTCTGCAGGCCGACGCTCTATCCACTGAGCCAAACCGGTTTCGGCCACTCGCTGTCTTTTAGCAGGCCCTAGTAAAACATCAAGTCCAGATACAAATGGCCACTGGCAGGAAGGCACTTTGGCCTGCAGCTGACTGCCCATGGAATTTTTTTTTTAAGCTCTCCTTACTATGTTACTATATTTAGTAGAGGCCCCTGCACAAAAATCATGTACTGGGGGGAGGGGGAGGTGTCCCTCAGCCTGGGCTGTGCCTTCTTGCAGTCCGGGAGCCCTTGGGGGATGTCCAACTGATGGCTTAGCAGTTGGACATCCTTAGCACTGCCACGGAGTGGGAGAGGCTCCTGCCACAACTGCTGCCCTCACCATGAGCCCCGCTTCAGGTTAAGCGGCGCTCCCCCTGTGGGAACACAGATGTTCCTGCATTGAGCATCTGCCCCCTGGTGGTCAGTGTGCATCATAGTGACCAGTCATTCTACTGTTCAGTTGATTTGCATATTAGCCTTTTATTATATAGGATTGTTTAAGGAACACTAAGGCACCAATATTGGGAAAATAAAATCTTTTCTCATAAAAGCTTGAACAGTGGAGGCACGTACTGGTCCACCCTCTTTAGGGAATGTATTAACTGAAGAGAGTCACCTCACCCAAAATCACATGACCTCCCTCACCTGGGTACTCTTCAACCAGTTACTGGGTGGTAGAGAGATAAAAAGCATGGTCCGTCTACCTACTTAGAGCAAGTTGAAAGAGAGATCTCAGCTTCAGCGCTCCTCAAAGGGTGGCTGAGGCATTCACTGAGATCAGATCATAGCCTAACTTCTCTCTTGGGCCTGTCATCCTTCACTCCAATCCATCCACACGGATTGATCCCAAGAACATTCCTAACAGATTTCTTGCACACTCATCTCAATCTGAGGATCTACTTCTGACACACCCGGCCTATAGCAGATCATGAATAAATAAAGGACGGCCACTATTTCCACTAAAATATTCTGCTAAAGCCCCTGGTCAATACAAAAAGACAAGAAAAAGAAATGATATTGAACAATAAAGCCTAGAAAAGGTTTGAAATGAACAAATATAACATTTCACTTAATCAACTTTTATTATCAAACCTCAGAGGGAGGGCAAAGGAGAGTGTGGGAGAGTAAAAGATCAACCAAAGGACTTGTATGCATGCATATAAACATAACTAATGGACACAGACAGTAGGGGGCTGAGGGCATGTGCTGGGGGATGGGGGCGGCCAGGGAGAGGTCAATGGGGGGAAAAGGAGACATATGTAATACTTTCAACAATAAGGAATTTAAATTTTAAAAAGTAAATAAATACAATAAATAAATAAATAAACTTTTATTGAGTTTTTACTTTATACCAGGCCTCGCGCTAATAAGCATTATTGGTGACACTGAATTATGAAATAGTGTACTTTCTCTGAAGAATCTATCAATTAGGCTGCAATAAACAAAAAATGTTCATAATAACCAGTGTGAGTGAGAAGAGGATTATTTCCATCTGAACAAGGCAATATCTCTTTAAAATATTTTATTTTAGCCCAGCTGGCATGGTTCAGTGATTGAGCATTGACCTATGAACCAGGAGGTCACGGTTTGATTCCCAGTCATGGCACATGCCGGGGTTGCAGGCTCAATCCACAGAATGGGGCATGCAGGAGGCAGCCGATCAATGATTCTCTCATCACTGATATTTCTCTCTCCCTCTCCCTAAAATAAAGTTACTGTAACACCACTCTATAAAAAAAGAGAGCTTACCCTAGCTGGTTTGGCTCAGTGAATAGAGCGTCAAGGTCCCAGGTTCAATTCCACTCAAGGGCACAAGCCCGGGTTGCAGGCTCAGTCTCCAAAAGGGGATTCTCTCTCCTCATTGATATTTCTATCTCTCTTTCTCTCCTTTCCTCTCTAAATTTTAAATAAGAAAGAGAGCTTGTAAATAAAGAAGTCAGGAAATACCTGAGTTTGTTTAGCTCCAAAGCCCACAAGAGGCCATCCTAACCTAACTACAGTTTGAAACTAGGTCGTAGTCGATAATTTCATAATCTGTTAAGTATATACACCACCTTGAACACAATGACCTACAGAGATGAAACAGATTGAAAATATTTGACCCTGCTATGATTCAAATTTATTGAAAACCCACATTTATTTGTGCCTAAATCCTCCCATAAATTAAAGGCACACACACATTTTTTAGCCATATGATAGCTAATTTCTACACATGTTTTGTTATTTTCAACAAAGGCTGATCTGGTCATAAATACTTTATGAAATGTTCATGTGTTGTAGCAGAGTTTAATTTTCATACAGATTAGAATTCAGCTGGAACAAAGCATTGTGATATTTGGGTTTCGTATTTACAAAAGCCATACGATGACTTATTTACATTAAAAGCGGCTTTTTAATATTTCTTAAGACTGCATTTGCAATCTGTGGGATAACTAAGGATCAATGTTAGCAAGGAAGACAATTTTTTGTGCCTTCTCCATCTTTGAGTCTATCCTTAGTTTTCCTCAATCTCATATGTGGAAAACATGCATATATTCCCCTGGAGACTTTATTTTTAAATTCTACCATTTTACTTCTTAGCATTTATTTTAGTGAAGGCATATTTTGGTCACTATACACTGCAATTCAAGAACTTCTAACAAATCTTTGGTATGATAATAGGAAGAAAACATATGTTCCACAGTTGGTTATGAAGCCCTAGATATGTCTGTTTAGGAGACTGATTAAGAGCAGTCATATTCTTGTTCCTCTTTTGATATAGAATAGTATTTAAAAAATGAACCAAGTGCAAAACCTAGAATTGATCTGATGGAGAGTGTATACAGAATTCTCTTGACATACATGCAATGCTTATAAAGCTTTAACCCCTAAATTCTGTCCAGGAGCAGTGGCCCTCTTATAGACTCTGAGCCCAGAAAGAAACATAATGTTCATTCATGTCTCTGTCTACTTCTAAGGAGATGCAGAAAGCAGGACCATGCTTTTAACATATGACATCCCAAATTCTCAGGTATCTCCTCTTCTATTAACCAGACTTTTCTCTCATGTGGTCTGTTCCTATGCCCTGGTCCTCCTTCCAACCTCTACAACAAAATGCACAGTTTCCTAAAATATACTTGAGTCACTTGCTAACCTTCTAGTACTCAGCACCTACAGAGAGAAGTTCCTTTGGTTCTGAATGCCTTTTTCTTTGAACTCCATCCATTCAAGAAGTTTGTTCTTTCTTCAGAGGATGGGGTAGGAGAAACGACTAGGCAAAATGTCTCTGTCCAGTTCCTCAGAACAAAGCTGGTAGATTTTTGTTGTGTGGAGTAATGCTGGTGTGCAGTAGAGGAAAATAAAAAATTGGTCTTGGTTCAGGAAGGAAATTCTTTCAATTCCTTGTCCTTCTCCTCTTCCCAGCCAGGATCTGGTCAAAGACAACAGAAGCCTCTTTCCTTTTGGCAGTCAAATGTTATAATGCCACCTTCAAGGATTGCTTTGGAGTCTAAAATTCAGCTCAATTTTTCACCTACTCATGGGCATTCATTTCCAAGGTGCTTCTAAATGGCACATTTCACATTGTGGTAATGAGGGTCCAAAGACAGTCCCAACAATCCCTCTCCTTTTGTAGGATTATCACTTCTCTCCCCTTGAATCAGGACTGGCCTTGTGACTGGCATTGATGAATAAATAGCAGAAGTTCTGGGATTTTTGAGCTTATATCTTAAGAGCACTTGTAATCTCTACTTCTTGACTCTTGGAATGCTTCTTCTTGAGACCTAGTTGCCATGCTAAAAGGAAGCCCAAGCACCCACGAGGAGAGTTCGTCATGTAGGAGAACCAAGGCTCTGACAGCTACAGCTCAGAAGCTATAGCCAACACCAATTGTCAAATCCCAGCCACCCAAGCACAGAATTTCTCAGAATCCTGAAGAATAGGAAATGGTTCGGGTTTTTACCTGCAACATTTGCTTATGGAATAACGAATAGCTGAAACATGCTTTACAATTTATTAATCACAATCTGTGATAAAACTGTGCTGTAATTGCAGTCTAAAACATTCTAGCTGGAAAGAATTGGAAATATATAAGTTTAGACCAATGAAAACGCTTAAAATATCATCCAGTGATTTGGAAGAGTTTTTATGCATATATGCCCGCAAATGAATGAAAATACATTGTTACCAAAATGGGATCGTGCTTTGTAGCCTGATTTTACTATAGTATAATTTAAAAACATATTCCCATGTCAATAATTATAAATCTTTATTATCATCTGTATATACTGCAAAGTGTTCCATTGTGTGAATGAAGCATATTTAATCTCTCTATTTCTGGCTCTGTGGGCTCTTTGCAAATTGTCATTGTTGTAAACACAGTAACAACATAATAAATAAGTTATATAATCCTGAACATCTATCTTCCTTTTCCCTTGAAAATTGATGATTAAAAAGATCACAAATATCTTTAAGCTTTTGGATATACATTTCAAATTGTCCTCCATGGAAGCTTGTAACAGTTTATATCCTCAACAGGAGTACAGGGAGGTCCTATTTTCTTACTTTACATACTTCTGTGGTATAAATTAATGTATAAATCCATGATTATCCATGCTTCTTATCTAAAATGCGAGTAAAGCATCACCCTTCCTTCAATCTCCCATTCAAGCTGACATCTAGGATGTATAAATTGCTTGGATTTGCTCAAATATGGGTGGATTGTCTTAAGTATATGCCATTCAAATTACTTATTAAGATGTACACAATCCCTCGGGCTCCATTGTTTGCATAATCTCTTTGAATCTTCTTGTCAGTATCCAGGCAGTATTCAAAAGAGCACGCAGTTCTGAGGTTACCCTTGCCAGATGTCTTAGAAGTGCCTGTCTCAGCCACAGCATACCTTTCTCCTTTGATCTGCACAATTCCTAAACCAGTTTTGTCATGAAATGTGTCCTCATGTGGTGTGGATACCTGAACACCGTCATGGGAATGTTTGAAGACAAAATTAAAGGGAATTAATGCTTTGCTAATATGAATTTTATCCAGAAGCTGGGCTTTGAAATATCTGTAATATCAGTTGATATTCTGATAATTAAGTATATCTGTGTTTCCTTATTTTTACCATCTCTTATCTCAGAATTTTCGACAGATCTCTCCTTGCCAGAAAATGAGACTATCCCATGTTTATTTCAGTAAAGTTTACTTAAAAATTTTTTTATTTTTCTTTTCAACTCTGGGATTTCCCCTTTTGGAATTTCTGGTGGCTTTCTATCATCTGGATGACAGTTGAGACCTTCCCATGACACTGGGAAAACAAAACAGAAATTGAAAATAAACTTTGCCAAAAAGGTCAACACACAATAATAAAGAAACTAGGATAAGCAAGTTGAAAAAGGGAAAAGTATAAAATACCCTAAATTTTATGTTTTTGGGGTTTTTTTTTGCGTTTTCCTTCTTAACAAAATAAGACAGATTACTAAACTGAGACCACATAGAACAATCACAATCTGGTGACCTTTTATAACTTAAGAAGTGAAACATTGATAGCACAGGAGACTCTGGTCATGAGAAGAATAAGGAACTAGAATTGCCCTTTTTGGTCTCTATTATTCCTCCTACCACCTGAGAAAACATGGTCAAAGCAAGGTGGAAAAACTCAAACACTCAGCCACCATCTGAAATTTTCTCTTAGAAAGTCAAGATGAGTTACAGCTAATTTTATCTGCCCTAAAACCATTCCACAAAAGAACCATACAGATCTCTAGGCAATTTCATGCTCAATGTAGAGGTGGGGGAGCTAAAACACTATTAATAAACACAATCAATCAGAGGCAGAATTGGTCACAGAACCCTGCTTTTATTTTCTCCTCCAAAGATCTCTGATAATTTGGAGTCTGGAGTTTCTCTTCTTTTCTGAGAAAAACAAGAAAGAAAGGGGACCTGTAGAATATTTGCACCAACCTGAGTCTTCAGTTTAAATAAAACCATCATGCTGGCTGGTTAGCTCAGTTGGTTAGAGCGCAGTGCTAATGAATAAAACCATCATCTCAGAGATTGTGATTCAATATATTTTTGTAATTGGAAATACCCCCTATTTTTATCTTTTGTTTGTGTGAATCTTTTTGTTTTCCCCACTCCATTTTTTTTTTCAAGTAATTGAAGAACTTACCTTAGGTGTGAGAGCAAACACATATTAATTGAGTTTTTCTAGAAAATATAATTTTAAAATATTTATTGAAGTCATTATTCCTAGTCCCAAGAGCCCACCTATCTGCCTCTGTCTAGTTCTCTAAGCCTATGGCCTCCTTCCTACTCCTGCTCTTCTGCTCACATCATCTTTGATCCTTCAACACTCCAAGCTCATTCCTACTTTAGGCTTTTAAGGGTCCCGTGTGTCTGCCTGGAGCACCCCGTCCCCAGAGGTTCATATGGCTGTCTCCTAATTGCCATTTAGATTTGAGCACAAATGTTCTTTTTCAGGAAAAAGAACATTTGTGCTCAAATGTTTCCTTCATCTCTGGTCAAATTACAATTTTCAAAAAGTTAAAATGAGGACTCTCATACTAATGCTGAATGAATATTATATTTTTTAGCTCATTAATAAGAGAAGAGTAAAGATGGTAAAGGTTTGTCTAAGAAGAATTTGAGAATAGATGCTTATACAGGGTGGGGCAAAAGTAGGTGTACAGGTGGGAGTACATGAAACACGTAGTTTATTCTTGCCTTACTATTTATTAATTATTGTGTTCTTTTCCATATGGACAACTGTAGACCTACATTTGCCCCACTCTGTCTATCATGTTACCTAAGAGCAGTGTATTTGTCTTTCTGATCCTGTACCCGAGCCCTCAAAACAATGCTCAATAAATATTTGTTGGATGACAGGGTGTCCAACAGTATTTTAGTGAAAGTGACCGATGCATGAAAATCAGAAGCAGAGGAAACAGTATCTGGTGGAAAAGTGAAAGCAGTCACAAATGAAGAAAACAGAAAATAGAAGGCAATCGAGTCATGCTGAATAATAAACAGACGTTTCAGAAGGACTGTCAAGATGGTAATTTCCACAGGAAAATGCTATAACTTCCCAATATTGAAAATATGGCAAATTCACCAGAAATATGTATGGCTAAATTTTATACTAAAGAAGGCCTGTGATGACAGAACCCATATTAAATGGCATTTAAGGAGAAGTATAAAGGTTTTTGTGTTTTTTTTTAAGTATGTAACATCTCTTCTTCAATTTATTGACACCTCCATAGTATGGAAAAAATAGCTTGTCTTCTCGGAACTCTCAGAACTTTTTTTTTTTTTAATGAAAGTGTTTTGGGTTTCATATAGATTTCAGGTTTCAGGTGTGGTTTTCTATGTTACAAGATCGGCACCATGTGTCCATCACCCAAAGTCAAATCTTCTCCTGTCACCATATATGAGTCCCCTTCTCCTCCCACCCGCTTCCCTCTGGCAGCCACCACACTGTTGTTTGTGTTCATGAGTTTCAGTTTTATATCCCACATATGAGGGAACTCATATGGCTCTTAGCTTTTTCTGACTGACTACTTCACTTAGCATCATGTTTTCAAGGTCCATTCATGTTGTTGCAAATGGCAGTATTTATCCTTTCTTATGGCTGAGTAGCATTCCATTGTGTGTATGTACCACATCTTCTTTATCCAGCCCTCTATCCCAGGATGCTTTCTTTTTTGTTCCCCATGTCTTGGCCAGGGCGAATAATGCTGTAAAGTATATTTTAACATTTGTGTTACAGGATTTGTATTATGGTGTGATTAAGGAGCAATTGTAGGTGAAAATCTAAATGGAAACATGAAATTTACTTAAAACAAAAAGACCATTAGTCTTGCCCTGTTTATTTTGTTCTCTGCATTTGGTTCTTATCATTCCAGAAATTAATTCATTTTAAGATGGGGGAAAGGCGGGATTTTGTATGATGTATAATTCTTGAAGAAAATTTCCAGCCTTCTTCCTGAAACAGAAATAAACAAAAACTAAGGAAATGTTAGATTGATTGCCTTGTTTGAAATTGAATGGATAACTAAAAAGTAAAAGCATGATCCCATTTAAAGTTTTTCACAATTTAACATTGTGTGTGTGCCTGTGTATAGAAAGAAGCAGAAAGTTGTCGGTATTATTTATTATTTCATCCCTGCTTAGTTTTATAATCTTTAAAAATGGTTAAACGGTTAACTTGTCTGGAATTGTGTGGTTGACACTGGGTTTGTAGGCAGGAGAATAACAAACACAATTTAAAACTGTTGCCATTAGCGGAGAATTGGCATTTACTTCCATATAATCATCATACTTTTTTTTTCTAATTAAGGGGGCAGTTTGTCAATATTAAGCTTTTCAGTTGGACTTTCATTTCCAAAATAAAAGGAAAACATCGAAATTCCCAAGCCCGCTAGTAATTATTTGTTTCATGTTGCTTATTCATTGGCATGACAGTTTTGTGAGCAATGGTTAGTTTATTCATGAGGAGCTGAAAAGCTTTTTATAGAATCTCACAAACAATCTTTAACAAGTTGAACAAAAAAGCGAGTTGTCAATAAATTGCACCAGAATGATTTTCATATAACGTTTGACAATATATGAAAGTAAGCATTATTTTTAAGGGATATTCACATAAGAAGTAAAATTACTAAGAAAACCAGGCATAGAAGCATGGAACAGGCTGTCAAATCTCAGAGGGAAGGTGGGGGTGAGTGAGTGGGAACAGATCAACCAAAGAACTTGTATGCATATATGCATAACCCATGGACACAGACAGGGTGGTGAAGACCTGGGTTCCTGGGCACGGCGGGCTAGAAGGGGTCAATGGGGAAAAACGGGGACATATATAATACTTTCAACAATAAAGACTTTAAAAAAAAAACAAGGGGGGGGAGGAGACATATGTAATACTCTTTGTAATACTTTAACAATAAAAAAAAGAAATGTGCAGTGGAACAGATACCATAACACAGCATTTCAAAAAAAATAAAAAATAAAAACAGAATTGTTCCCACAAAAATTCAGGATAACTACAACCTTATTAGGGAAGAGGGACTATGTAATCATGGAAAGCAAACAGGGAGCTTCAAATATATTGAAAATGTTTTAGTTCTTCGGGTGGTTGGTGGGAGCATGGATGTTATGTTTATTATGCTTTAGATTTTACACATTTTATATAATGATAAAATAACTCATAATTTTCAGAAATGCCTTATACTTCTGTTGCTAGTGTTTTCTTTTTGCTGTTATGGTACACGAACAATCCTAAAAGTACTCATCTGTAGAGATAAAAAAATGCCACATGGAATATTTTCACAATTGATAGACTAGTATCTTAAAAAGTTTAAGCTATCCCTTGTTGCCCGCAGCAAAATAGAAGCAGCCAACCCAGCAGGTATGAGAAACTGAGAGTGCAGCATAACTCGAGGGCATCTACGGGATCATGCAGGTAGCCCAGAGCCTCAGGCACCTGTGCAGAGCAGGATGAAAGATATGAACCCAGCCCACCTAAGGCTGGGGCTTTGGTAGTACTATGCATATTAAAACAAGATGATCTATAAGAAAACCTTTTCAGCAATGGTAGGCTAAAGAGAAAACTGTCTAATCTCTGTTTTAGATAACAGAAAAATAATAATATATGGCATTCAGCAAGGGCAAAGCAGCCCGGAATCACTCATCTGTGTGGTCCCAAAATACTCCAAGAAGAATCTTCTTTGAGAAAAGTGCCCCCAGCACCCTCAAAAGAAATATGAGATATATGTGTAATATAGATGTCTTATATGACCACATTGACCATGCATTTAGATCTTACAAAATTCACTAAGACTTAAGAATCCAGCTGCCTAAGACTTGAGCATTCTCTTCAGTTCTGAATGGGCTAAGACTCTGCTATTGTTTTCCAGCTGTGAGAATTGCCATCAGAATTATAGACATACTAGAGGCCCGTTGCACAAAGAGATTCGTGCAATGGGTCTTCCTTCCCCTGGCTGCTAGCACCGGTTTTCCTCCGGCACCCGGGACCCAGGCCTTTGGTCCGGCTGCAGCAGAGAAGCCAAACCTCTTCAGTCTTCAGTCGCCTTTAGTCTTCAGTCTTTGCTCTGCACCTGCATATGCAAATTAACTGCCATCTTTGTTGGGTTAATTTGCATACTCATCCTGATTGGCTGATGGGCGTAGCGGAGTGACACAATTTGCATGTTTCTCTTTTATTAGTGTAGACTAAAGGCCTGTTGCAGGAGGATTCCTGCAAGAATAGGGCTTCGCTCCCATCTCTGCCGCTCCCACCCCACCCTTCTCTGCGGCTCCTACCTCACCCTTCTCTGTGGCTCCTACCCCGCCCATCTCTGCTGCTTCTCTCCTACCCGTCTCGGCTACCTCGGCTCCGTTGCTTGGCTTCCTTCTACAGTGTCTTCAGTCTTTGCTCCCAGCCGGAATATGCAAATTAGGCGCCATCTTTGTTGGTGGTTAAGTTGCATATCGCGCTGATTAGCCAATGGGAGGTGTAGCAAAGGTACGGTCAATTACCATGTTTGTCTATTATTAGATAGGATACCTATTCATGGCTGAGCAAATCACTTATACAGATTCTATTTCATGGTCATCAGTCTCCACTATTTGAATAATTTTAAATGTTTTTCTCTACTTTAATTACAACTCTATCTTAAGGACACACATGCTCTTTCCCAAATAAGTGGGACCCTGGCAATCTCATTCTGAAGATATGCTAATGAACCTTGAAACATAAGAATTCAGTTTCCTTGGATTTGTTCATAATAAATATGATCTAGACCAGTGATGGTGAACCTTTTGAGCTCGATGTGCCAGCATTTTGAAAAACCCTAACTTCACTCTGGTGCCATGTCACATATAGAAATTTTTTGATATTTGCAACCATAGTGAAAAAAGACTTATATTTTTGATATTTATTTTACATATTTAAATGCCATTTAACAAAGAAAAATCAACCAAAAAAATGAGCTCGTGTGTCACCTCTGGCATGTGTGTCATAGATTCACCATCACTGATCTAGTCTATCATTTCACTGTTTCTTAAAATTAATGGACAGAGAATTCATAAATGAAAGAACCTGTAGCTAATGTGCATTCCAAAACCAAAGATTTTGAACCATAGAATATTCAAAAGCAAAATGATGCAGAACTCTATGAATTCAAAGGATGTGGTACCTTTGGAGTTTAGTTGGCAACTGAGTAGGGATGGTGAATAGGCAAATATTTGTATACAAATTTAGAACTGAAGTCAGGATTATTTCAATAATTGCAAAATAAATAAATACATGATCAATGATTAAAGAAACCTATGCATTTTATTTCTAAGATTCTATCTCCTATAGAAAGTCACTTACTACATAAAAATGTATATGCAGTGATCCTTGTGACTATTATTATTGTTATTATTGTTATTATTATTATTATTTTTATTGCAAAAGCAAAGGGCATAAAAAAGAGTGAGAAACTTGAAAGAAACCTAGACTTCTATTAGTAAGAGAATGATTACCACGATTAAATTTCTGTTAGGGAGAGAATGATTATAGCTGTAGAATACTTTACAGCTCCTATGGAATATGAAGTAAAGTTGTGTGTCCTGACCAAGGAGAACATATTATGAACAGAAAAAAAACACAACATTTAGCATAACAGCATGTATAAATGTGTTCCTTTAAAGATAAAAATAATATAGTATTATCTTAATAAAAATAAGAAAACTATATGTTAATACAATCTCATTAAAATATGTGGTCAGGAAAACTTAAAGGATACATGTCACTATTAAGAGTGGTTACCTTGGAGGCTTAACATTAAAGCAATGGGAAAAAGGGTAGTAACTTTTACTTTTTACTGCATATGCTTCCATTTTATTTTATTTAGAAAAGTATACAGTACTATTGCATGATTGAATGCAGTGTCTAGGGTTTTACTTTTTATTTGGTGTTACCTTGTACCTCATTATTTGCACATGTAATTATAGACATGTTGATACATAACCTACAAATCTCAGTGCTATTAAATGCTTGTGTTACAATAGTTATAATACAGATAAAATACCTTAGCACGTACAGTGTGATATTGCATATAGTTTAGGCAATAATTGTAAAGCTGCAGATCGTTCAAGAAAAGTCATCAATGTCTGGTCCTCCATCCTGCTAATCAGGAAGACTGTTCTTCAAAGGTGCCTACTATGAGAAATGTTTCTGTTACTGTATCTTCATCAATAATTTCCTACAAATCAGGGCTTTATCTATTATTTTATTGTCTTAAAAAAGAGATAGAGCTTGGCTGGCATGGCTCAGTGGTTGAGAATCTACCTATGAACCAGATCACCATTCGATTCCCAGTCAGGGCACATGCCTGGGTTGCAGGCTCAGTCCCCGGTGTGGGGTGTGCAGGAGGCTGCCGATCAATGATTCTCTCATCATTGATGTTTCTATTTCTCTCTCCCTCCCCCTTCCTCACTGAATTAAAAAAATATATTTTTTAAAAAAAGAGAGAAAATTACAATGGTGCATATTAAATTTAAATTCCCCCTTCCTCACTGAATTAAAAAAAATATTTTTTAAAAAAAGAGATAGAGAAAATTACAATGGTGCATATTAAATTTAAATGCTTGTTAAATTCTATAGCCATTCCATTATAAATAGTACAAAAAACTGGAAACTGTTCTTCCAGTATTGAAAAATTATCTGATTCAGTCAAGTTTGTATGTAGTTGAATGTCAAAGGAAATTCCAACATAAGATGCCAGTGTTTTATTTCTGTCTTACACATTAACAAAAGCAAAATTATGATCTAATATTTTTATAGGAACTCTTCATTCAATAGCAGCGGTAGGTAGCCTACAAATACCAGAGTTTGGCCAAAATCAATAAGGCATCCCATGAGAATCAATTGACTATGTAGAGTCTTCAATAATGAATATTATATATTTTACTAGAGGCCCGATGCATGACATTCGTGCACTAGAGGGGGTGGGGATCCCTCAGACTGGCCTGCGCCCTCTTGCAGTCTGGGACCCCTTGACGAATGTCTGACTGTGGTGAGTGGGCATAGCCGGCAGTCGGACATCCCCTGAGGGGTCCTTAGCACTGCCGTGGAGGCGGGAGAAGCTCTTGCCACTGCCATTGTGCTCGCCAGCCATGAGTCCAGCTTCTGGCTTAGTGGCACTACCCCTGTGGGAGCACACTGACCACCAGGGGACAGCTCCTGCATTGAGCATTTGCCCCCTGTTGGTCAGTGCACGTCATAGTGACTGGTGGGTCCTTCTGCCGTTCAGTCAATTTGCATATTAGCCTTTTATTATATAGGATTATTATTTGTAAATAGTTTGCTTTATTTCTTTTATAACACACACAC
>NW_006284615.1:1265035-1266827 GCF_000327345.1 Myotis davidii
GTAGGCTGACAGATTTTTATATAGAAAAAGACATGTAGGTGATCATTATTGAAATAGCTTTATTAACTCAAAAGAATGTCACAGTGCGACTGGGAACCTGCTTTTGCCCACTCCTGTGTTGGTTTAATCAAGGTAGAGATCATCAAAGCACACCAGGAGAAGGAGTCGCTGAAATGTGCTTGTGCACTAAGCAACCTCCATGTAGTACCTTAGAGATTCCTTCAGCAGATAGACCTGCCCTCAGACATTGTCTTGTAACTGTCAGCATTACTGAAGAAAGTGTGGTTGTATTTGCAGATAAATAGACTTAGTCCCCATTCCTCTCTTATGTAACAGTAGTTTTATGAACAGATTCCTGTAGCGATAAAATTTATTGTTTCTTCATCAGCTTGCCATATAAAAATGTTTCATTATAATCCAGTCTAGATGGCTTCTAGCCTCTATTGGTTTATAAGACTGATTTACTGCCCCAAACTCTTTGTCCATGCCTAACGCCAGTCACTGCTTCAATAATTGGTTCTTGTTATGGTGTCAGTACAAGGCGAGGTTAGCACTTTATTCTTCCTCATCTACAACTCAGCATGAATATAGCTACTTTTATTTTTAAAGGCAAGTAACACGTTCTAGCTAATTATTTGGTTTTTTCCTTTGTGTATCCATCGAGGGAAATAGTTTTGTTTTATTTCTAAGTATAAGTAAATACTTTTGTATTTACTAAAAAACATTACCTAATAAAGCTTGCTGGGGAATACATATACAAAGACTTTGAAGTTTTTCTCATGCTAAGAGATAAATTTATGTTTTAGTATGAGCCATTTTTACTCTTCATTATGCTATCAAAATAAGAAAAATCCTTGTAAATAGCCGAAACCGGTTTGGCTCAGTGGATAGAGCGTCAGCTTGCGGACTGCGAGGTCCCAGGTTCGATTCCGGTCAAGGGCATATACCTGGGTTGCGGGCACATTCCCAGTAGGAGATGTGCAGGAGGCAGCTGATCGATGTTTCTAACTCTCTATCTCTCTACCTTCCTCTCTGTAAAAAAAATCAATAAAATATATTTTTAAAAAAATCCTTGTAAATAGCATTTCTTAACATGAATGTACTTTTTGCTACCTGTTACTGCAGTAAATCTATTTATCATAATTAAAGATTGAAATTCTATTGTGTGTTGTTTTTTTAATCAAAGGAAATTAACTTCACAGAAACAGCCTAAAGAAATTTTTTGGGACTCCCTTGTTCTGTTAATGTTAAATTTTCTTTTAAAATTTGGCATAAGCCTGCCGTTATCTGCATCTCTTCATCATTGGCCCAAACAGTGCCATAATTCTTGTTTGCTGTTCTTCCTTTGGGCCGTATGTCAAAATCCAACAGGCAGACCTGTCACCCATGCCTCCAAAGTAGATCCCCAACCTAATAATTTCTCACCACCTTCACCTTTACCATCTTGGGCCACACCATCATCCCCTCTCTCCGTGCTTTCCTCTGGTCTATTCTCCACTCAACACTCAAGGAGGAGGGAGGAGTGTGTCTATAAAAAAATGTAAATTGGATCATGCCTTTTCCTCTGCTTAAGACTGACCAATAGCCTTCTACCAAGCTTAGAACAAACTCTAAATTTTTACCATGACCATCAGGACCTGGCTCTGTCTACCTCTCCAGCCTCACCTTTTATCACTCCCCTATTTGCTCACAGAAGCTCAGCCACCATCAGTTTCTTACTATTGCTCACATTCTCAAAGATTGTGGGTCTCTGGTCCTTTCCCCTGTTTTTCCTTCTTCCAAGAAGGCTCTT
>NW_006284615.1:1266846-1279068 GCF_000327345.1 Myotis davidii
ACTTTTTATTCATAACTTCCTACTCAGATCTCTGCTCTGATACTATCACCTCCCCAGAGAGCATGTTACTGACCACTTTCTCTATCCTCTTCCCCAGGCTTAACTTTTTACATACCATGGAAATTACCTTTTTTTTTCTTGCCTGCTTCCTTAATTAGAATGAAAGTTCATAAGCACATGGCCTTTGTGTATTTTACTGCTGTGTTCTTCAGATCGCAAACAGTGTCTATTATGTAATGAGCATTGAATAAGCATTTGTTGATTGAATAAACAAATAAGAAGCATTTATTCAATATGTGCTGCACTTTTAGAATCCCCTTCTCTTGTACTGTTTACTGGACCTTCCTTATTTACACCATATCTCTTAGGAATTAAAAAAAAACACCTAATTTTTTTTCCCCCGAAGTATTTCTGTTAGCATTGTTAAGAGCAGAGAAATGAGCACTCAGAAAAAACTTACCTGATCTGAACTGTGTAATAAAGTATTGTGCAATCATAAATTTTGCCTAAAAGATAAATTATATTTTTTTCATGTAGTAGGTTAATTTCCATTGTTCAAATAAGTTTTAGTCTCAAAATTACCCACTTAAAGGTAAGAGCTTAAAAATATCTCCCTTTGATATTGGCTTTAAGACCATTTGTCTCTTTGGCAATTTAAATTTAATAATTATGTCATTTGTCATCACTAACACTGTTCTTAAGTAGATATGCTATTAGCAAGATGCCAATCCAAAAATTGATGAATGTCAGTCACAAATAATTCTGATGTAATTTTTTCTTTAATGTACTAAGCAGAGACCATCTGTAAATTCCAGATAAAGTCACAAACAGCTCCAGTGAATAGTATTTTCAACCCTTATGTTAAAAAAAAAAAAACTGTTCAAAATCTATACAAATCAGGGCTTATTTTTTCTTTATCTGAATCAATCAGTCTTGTGAACTTAAATCAAGGCACTTTTAATAGCTTTCCAACTCAGTCATTATTATAAACTTAATACAAAGAAAGTGATATGTGATTTAATAACTACAGTATATATAATTTTATTGACCCCCCCAACTCTGGTTTATTAAAAATTTAAATTTTGTTAATAACTAGAGGCCTGGTGCAGGAATTTGTGCACCAGTGGGGTCCCTTGGCCTGGCCTGCAGGATCAGGCTGAAACTGGCTTTCTGACATCCCCTGAGGGGTCCTGGATTATGAGAGGGTGCAGGCCAGGTGATGCAGCGTGGAACCAGGCTCCCTTCTCTCCAGTTCCAGGTGCGGCACCAGACATGAGGATGTAAGGTACAGCACAGAAAATATAGTCAATAATATTGTAATAACTATGTATGGTACCAGGTGGGTACTGGAAATATTAGGGAGAATACTTTGTAAAGTATATGACTATCTAACTACTATGCTGTACACTTGAAATTACTTCAAAATAATATTGAATGTAAACGGTAATAGAAAAAAATAAATAATGACAATAAGTGAAAGTAATAATAGGTTTAATTCTTGGGAATGATTAGAAAGAAAACATACTACATTTAGTAGTTGCTCTAGTATTTCTATGTCCCTCAATCATGTTTTTCACCCCCTAATAAGTTTATGATTGAAGTATTTCCTCTTCATCAGTGCATTCTGGCCTGAAACTTTAAATCAACATTCTCCCAAGTGTGTTCTGCATAACATAATCTTACAGTGTTAAAAGGTACTTTGTAAATAATAATAACAACAACAGTAGTGATGTTAATTGGTCAACAAACTTAGGAAATAAAACTTTGAACTGATCAAAGTTTAGTTTCTTTCCTGTAGGATATCTTAGAGCCTTAAATATGCTGAAATGATTGTACATTTCCAAGGGGAATTAACTGTCAGTTTCCCAAATTATCTGACTACTGGAGCATTATTTTAAGGAATATACTTTGGCCAAATGTTTCAGAAAATGCTTCTGTAATTGATTATCTGCAAACCTTTGATACTTAGTTGTGACACTTCTCTGATGGTAAGACTAATAGAGAAGATAATAATTTCAGCAGAAAGCAGTGATTATAACTGTTTTCTTCTACCTTCTGTTTGATCCCTGACATTCCAAAACTTAGTGTTTAGTATTCATTGTCAAAAATTATTTCTTATTAAACAATAACTTGGCTTTGCAGTTCTATGACCTTCTTAGTGACAAATACAAAGGACTCTTTCCATTCCTTATTCCATTTCATCTCTTTGGAGCATTTGATGCTATTAAGCACTCACTATCACTTGAAATTCTTGAATTCTTGGTTCTTCTACCTCTTCGACTCTCTTCTCTCAGTTTCCTGTGTGATTCCCTTTTCTCTGTTCATCCCTTACATATTGTTTTCAATTTTTTGCTTGCCTTCTTTTTTCTCTTTACATTCTCTCCTTGTTTTACCTCACCCATATTTATTGCTTCAAATGCCATTATAGACTGATGGGTTTACAAAGCTCTGAGATCTCTGAAACTTCCAAATGCCTACAAAATCTCTCCAATTAGTTAACAGTCCCCTTCACTATAGTGTCCACAGTAACTCCAAATTCAAGTTGCCAAAAATTATCATCTCTCTTTCCACCACCCAACAAACTTCCTGCTTCCTGGTATTTCTTATCTTTATTCAATGTTGAGTTCACAAAAATGATAATGGTGATAGTGTGATATGATGAGGAAAATATTTAGTTTGGAGACAGATTGCTTGAGTGTGAATTGTAAGGCTGAGTTAAAAACTTATCCAGAACCCTGGATAAGTCACTTTACAATTCTGGACCTCAGTTCCCTTGTATAAAAATCTACATATATAAAAGCCAAGTGACCGGAATGATGGAACAATTGGAAGGACTGGTCGTTATGACGTGCACTGCAGAGGCCAAGCAGCCTGATCAGGGCCCTGATCACCACCCACCCCAACCTCCCATGGCCCCTCTCCCCCTGACGGCCTGGCCCTGATCCCCTCCTATCAGGGAGGGCCGGCCAGACCACCCCCCACCCCGTGCATGAATTTGTGCACCAGGCTTCTACTATTAGATAATCCTATGCTTACCTCTTTGTTGAAGTACTTATTATTTCCCTTCATTATTGGACGGTTTTAGCTCCTAGATTATTGGCCTTCTCTCCAGCACTATCCCTTAGTGATTTAATCTGCTTGCCCAATCTCCCTTTTACTTAATTTTCAGAATTCCTCTGCTCCAATAGTCATGTTCTCTAGAATACCTCAGCCACTTGTTGCAAGGTTGAATAGTAGACCTCTCACTACAAATTAAGTAATCCCTCTAAAATCTGAATTCCAGCACATACTCAAGGATCTTACATCAACCGTTCAACTTCACTGGGATGGACAACTAATTGATCCAAATTTTTGTCTAGCCTTTCAAAATTACTTCTCACCTGGAAGATTCAGTTCTATGGCCAAGCTTGTGGAACTCCTTTTAATACACCCTGAAATATTTTACCCTTCCCTTCTTTGTACTCATTTGGCAAAACCCCTACTCTGGTTGAATTTAACTGTCTGCCTGACCAATAACTACTTTGATGCAGATAACCAAGCTGGAGGAAAACATACAATTATCTAATACAGCAGTCACCAATCAGTGGTCTGTGGACCACTGGTGGTCACTGAGGTCTGAAAGGTTGGTGACCACTGGTTTAAGGAAACCTTTGGAGCAGTAGTTGCCAGCTGATGGTCCATGAAGTCTGAAAGGTTGGCAACTGCTGATCTAATATATTACCTATCAATACCGCTTATTATGATATATATATATCCTATATAATAAAAGCCTAATATGCAAATAGACTGAATGGCTAAAAAACCAGTTGCTATGATGCGCACTGAGAAGGAGGGGGGAAGATGCTCAAAGCACAAATTGCCCCCTGGTGGTCAGGGCTCCAAAAGTCAGGCTGACGGTTGGCGAGTACATTGGTGATGGCAGGAGCCTCTCCTGCTTCCACGTCAGCACTAAGGATGTCCAACTGCCAGCTTAGGCCTAAGCCATCAGTCGGACATCCCCCAAGGGCTTCTGGATTGTGAGAGGGTGCAAGCCAGGTGGAGGGATACTGAGCACATGAATTTCGTGCACCAGGCCTCTGGTCCTATCTAATAATAGATTGGCGAGTACATTGGTGATGGCGGGAGCCTCTCCTGCCTCCACGTCAGCACTAAGGATGTCCAACTGCCAGCTTAGGCCTAAGCCATCAGTCGGACATCCCCCAAGGGCTTCTGGATTGTGAGAGGGTGCAAGCCAGGAGGAGGGATCCTGAGCACATGAATTTCGTGCACCAGGCCTCTGGTCCTATCTAATAATAGACAAATATGGTAATTAACCATACCTCCGCTACGCTTCCCATTGGCTAATCAGGGTGATATGCAAATTAACTGCCAACCAAGATGGCGGCCGGCAGCCAGGCAGTTGAAGCGAACATGAGGCTTGCTTGCTCCAGTGATGGACAAAGCCAAGGTTCCCTGCCTGCCACAGCCCAGCTCTGAGCTCCAGATGCAACAATGTTTCAATTATAGAAGCTAAACAAACCCCAGGTACCTGCTTTCAGCCAGCCGGCCTCTGAGCTGGAGCTGCAACAAAGTTTCAATTACAGAAGGTTAATAAATCCCAGAATAAAAAAAAAGGAGAGACTAGGAGCTTCAGTTGCAGGCTTGGCCCACCTGAAAACAACCCTCCGCCCCTCATCCAGGCTGGCCAGGCACCCCAGTGGGGACCCCCACCCTGATCCAGGACACCCTTCAGGGCAAACCAGCCGGTCCCCACCCGTGCACCAGGCCTTTATCCTATATAGTAAAAGGGTAATATGCAAACTGACCCTAACAGCAGAAAGACTGGGAATGACTGGTCACTATGACACACACTGACCACCAGGGGGCAGATGCTCAATGCAGGAGCTGCCCTCTGGTTGTCAGTGAGCTCCCGCATGGAGGAGCTCTGCTCAGCCACAGGTCAGGCTGATGGCTGCCAGTACAGCATGGTGGTGGGAGCTTCTCCTGCCTCCTCAGCAGCGCTAAGGATGTCTGACTGCAGCTTAGGCCTGCTCTCTGCTGGCAAGTGGACATCCTCCGATGGCTGCCGGGCTGCCAGCGGGATGTCTGATTGCCAGCTTAGGCCCAATCCCCTGGGGAGCAGGCCTCAGCCAGCAGATGGTCATCCTCCGAGGGGTCCCAGACTGTGAGAGGGCACAGACCGGGCTGAGGGACCCCCTCCCCCTCGAGTACACAAAGTTTTGTGCACCGGGTCTCTAGTATATATATAAAAGGCTAAGTGACCATCTGATCAACCAACCAGTAGCTATGATGCTCAATGACCACCAGGAGGCAGACATTGAACGCAGGAGTTGCAAAGCTGTGATGACTTGGCAGCGGCAGTTCTTCTTGGATGATGCATCCCAGAACCAGAGAGGAAAGAGCCCAATTCCTGGGTGCATCACCCAAGGACTGACCTCTCACAATCTGGGACCCCTCGCCGGATGTTGGAGAGCCAGTTTCGGCCCAATCCTTGCAGGCTAGGCCAAGGGACCCCACCTGCCAGAGGGACCCTGATCACTCCACAGCCATAGCTGCCCCAGGTGCAGCCAGCCAGGGAAGGACCACAGGAGGTTGGCTCCAGGGCAGGTCAGGCCCATCTTGCCCAGTCCCGCCCCGCCGGTCACCTTCTAATTAATTTCCTCTCAGTGCGCATGAATCCATGCACTGGGGCACTAGTTATAATATAAGCTCCATGTGGACAGGAATTTATTTTTCTTTTTGGTTTTCTAATATACCCCTTGCATCTAGTGTGTTCTTTGAATACATTAAGTGCTCAATAAATATTTATTGAATGAACAAATGAAGTATCTATGCTTATAGTTCACATTTCATTTATTCAAACTGTGAATATGTAATCCATTTCTTCCACTGTAAAGAGCCCATATATTTTAGAAGAGGCCCAATTAATTTTTAAAAGGATAGATTAATAATGCTTTGTATTTATTTTCAAGGAAGCCCTAGCATGTTTGCAAATTATTGAATCCAAAGTTCATATTTTCACTTTTACTATGGAACTTTTATGTCAATGTGTGATGATTTGCAAGAATCATGGCATTTTTTGTCTTAAAGCTTTGAAATAATTATATCTTTAACTAATTCATTATGTACCAGGGAAGCTTAGGCTAGAATGTTACAATATTGGTGTTCTAATAATGAGAGAAGGCCAGCAAGACTCCATTAGCCATAGCAACAAGAAGCTCTTCTTTTCATCTTTAGGTGACCAAAGGTGATTATTTCTTTTGTTTACCTTATTTTTATCAGAGTTTATCACTGAGGTAAAGAGCATGTACAAGTATTCAAGTTAGGTGAAGATATTTAAGGCAAAAGTAGATACAACTACCACTGGAACCCCATAGAATCCTTCCACTTCCTCCAGATAAAGGAATTTTAAACTCTATTTAGGAGCAAATGAGTTTGAAACAAGATTTGAAATATTAATTGTCAATTAAAGCTTTCAACTAGGTTGAGAAGGAAAACAAATATGATATGCAATCTTAACCATTAAAATGATGCCATAAAATCTTAGGGAAATAGGAGGAGCATCAATGAGATCCATACAAGTCCTATGAAATAGGACAGATTCTTTAGGTGGAAGAACTTACAGGAGAGGAAAAGAGATACAATGACAGAGACTGAGTCCTAAAGACAATATAGCAAAAGTTAGTATGAAAATAAATGTTTTTAAAGGGAGGTCATATTATTTTTATGTACATAACAAATATCTCACAGTTACAACACAGTTACAGTTAAAAGAGTGAGAATTTATGACATAGATTTTAAAATATGGTAAATTATAGGTGTAAAGGGCTTAAAAACTAAGTTCTGCCTGAAACTGTCTTTGTTGTATGTGACTTGTTAGTTATGGTAATTATGGAAAAGAGTTCCTAAATAATGTTTATCTCTGAAATCTATTTTCATCTACTGATAAAATATTTTTACTTATCTATGACCAAACTAATTCTTTGATGTTCTTGGATGCCATATACTTAGGACATCTGTCTCTTATTTTTTAGGAATCAGTGTTAGATTGATTTTTAGTTTATGCCCATAAGACTCATCAAGCTCACAGTTTCCATCTCTCCTTCCTTTCTGCCAAATAATGATAACAGTAACAACATTAATAATAGTAGCAACAACACATGTCATGCCAGGGGATGTCAGAGAGCTGGTTGTGGCCCGATCCTGCAGGTGAGACCAAGGGACCCCACTGGTGCATGAATTCGTGCACTAGGCCTCTAGACTATAGATAATATTAAAATATATCTAAATGTGCAATTCTTTGTTCTAAAAATGAGCAAATTAAATGAAGAAATTTTGGGTATATTCAATAGAGATTTTCACACCTATTTGAGTGATGATTCAATCAATTCAATGGATGATGATGAAAGGAATGGTACTAGATTTATTATCAAAAGATTGCAACCTAACATAATCAAAGCTGAAGTATTAACAGGGTCTGTGGAAGGAGAGGTTGTTCTGATTCCAAGAATTAATTTGTACCCATCTGACACTGGCCTCCCATTTAAATTAATTCAAAGACAGTTTCCTGTGATGCCAGCATTTATGATGACTATATTAATAAATCACAAGGACAAACTCTAGACAGAGTAGGAATATTCCTACCTGAACAGGTTTTCAGACATGGTCAGTTATATGTTGCTTTTTCCCAAGATTATATCATGTTTTGTTTATTAATCAATTTATATATTATTTTCATATACATTTTACTAATTTTCTTTCATCTCTGACACTTCTATTATCGAGAAAGGGCAAATAGCGATATGAAAATATTTCTTCTAATTAATTTCCTTTCAATATGCATGAATCCATGCAACGGACCACTGGTATTATCATAAAAGATCAACAGTCCATTGCTTCATGCTGGTAGCAGTGAGCTCTGAATGAGTAGAGGAAAAGAAAAAGGTAGTCAGAGGGTGATTAGGAATCAAGTTATCTTCAAATATAAAGAAATCACACAGCTTGCCCTAGCTGGTTTGGCTCAGTGGATAGAGTGTCAGCCTGGAGACTGAAGGGTTCTGGGTTTGATTCTTGGCAAGGGCACATGCCTGGGTTGTGGGCTTGATCCCCAATAGGGGGCATGCAGGAGGAAGCCAATCAATTATTCTCTCTCATCATTGAAGTTTCTATCTCTTGCTTAAAAGGCCAGCTAAGATCATGCCACTTTGCCAGGGTCCTTGCTGGAAGACAGGAGGAAGTTCAGATTTCTTATTTTGGTACACAGAGAGATGGGCTACCCAGAATCCCCTCCGTAGAAGGCCTTGCTGCCTGTGGGTGAGGTCAGCAACAGACTCCAGCCATAGCCCTTCAGCTCTGCTCCAGCTGCAAAGGATGACCTTCCCTAGAGACACCTCCTTCCAAACTGACATTAAGATAAATAATGGAGTTCAGATAATTATTTCAAGACAAACAACTGTAATTTTTATTTTGTATTAAAAATATGTATACTCAGATGATTTTCTTTGATCTCTGAGTTTTGGTGTAGATAAATTATTTGGATAAGCTTATATTATGTAGGGCCTATCCCCAAAGTATCTAAATAGCAAGTGTATGGGAAATACATCCATGTTTAATGTCCTTCAGTGATTATTTTGACATTTTTATTAAAAAAAAAATCTTGATGTTGAGATTTCCTGTTTCTAAGCTTGAAAAACTGGAGTTGGTTTGTGAACGTTCATGCCCAGTTTACCTAAGCACAAATCTTCAAGGTTTCATTGAAAACAATTCAAATTTGTTTATCACTCAGATCTATTCCTGTTTGGCAGTGGCAAAACTCAAGAAGTCAAGGCTTCCTTTGTGCCTCATTTTCAATAGTTTTCTCCAACCCATCTTGTCCTCATTCCAATTGTTCCCTTTGAACTTATCATGAAATCAGCTTGATACCTAAACTTACCATGAAATAAAAAGAAAATGAGAGAAGACAGAAGATAAATGAATAGAAAACCAGAAAATTATTATGCAAAGAACAAATTGAAGTAACTACTAAATAACAAAAAGCAGATGGATATTAAGTATAGCTGGTTCTTTTTGGAAAATTCAAGAGCAAGTCAAAACTCTAAAAATTCTTCTGGATAAATTATTAGTTACCACAATTATTTTCTGAATGCAAACAGAAAACAATCACTTATGTTTACTGCCAGACTTCTAGTTTCAATAAATTTGGATGTTTCCCATTTCCCTCTTAGAAATCACCCAAAACCCACAAGGAGAACAAGAAACAAAGCAAACGCTATACTTGATGAATCTAGAAAATAATTAAAACCCCAAATCAGGACATAAGTGGAAGGGCTACAAAAACAGTGAAGGTCAAACAGGTGTGTTGGAACTTGTGAAAAGAAGGTATTCCCACAGCTCCACATTCTCAGAAAATGATGTCAAACTTACTCTTAAAACAAAACAAAACAAAAAGGTGCCCTGGCCGATGTGGCTCAGTTGGTTGAACATCTTCCCATACACTGGTTGGATGCTCAATCCCCACTAGGATACATGCAGGAGGCAGTTGAGTAATATTTCTCTCTCTCTCTCTCTCTCTCTCTCTCTCTCTTCCTCCTTCCCTCCCTCTTCCTCTCTCTATAAAGTCATTTTTAAAAAGACATTTTTAAAAAAGGTGATTTTTAAAACAAATAATACCTTGATCATGACATCAGAAAAAGTGTAAGAAATCTGGTGGTGGGAGCTTGTCTACCCCCAATGTAGCTCCGGGGAGCAGAGGAGGCAGGGCTAAATGATAAACCACAGGGCCCAGATGTGCAGGAAGTACACCATCTGCGAGGCAGCCTAACAGAGCCCCTCCACCTGATCATCAGCCCCACGGTGCTCATGCTGGTTGGTCTTTGGGGACAAATGCTACAAGAATACACGCGTGACTATCTTGAGGCATACAGAAAATGTCTATTGCTGTGAAATAGTGCCTGGCCCCTGTTTTACATGAACTTCTAGCTGATCTAGGAAGAATGTACCTAATTTAAATATGAATAAAAATGAAAAGGAACCAACACAGACATGACATAGAATGATGTTAGAAAAAATGGAGGACAAGAATATCAAAAATAAAAGATAAGGAAACTAAAAAGAAAGTTGCCAGGCAATAGATTAAAATGCAATCAAGCTTATTGATGCAAATTTCTTTAAAAAATTAAAAGAACATTAGCTGATATATAAGAACTCAGGAAGGTGAGACAACAAAAGGAGATAAAACATGAGCTGGTAGAAGTCAAACAAGAAAAAGCTATTACAGAAATAAGGCCAAGAAACATATAGAAAGCAGGCAAAATACAGTGAATCATATACAGAACAGTACCGAGAAAACAAAGAACATAAAATGTACGTAAGAGAACAAAATAATTAAAAATATTTTAGAAGGATGCCCTAGCTGGTTTGGCTCAGTGGATAGAGTGTCAGCCTGTGGACTGAAGGGTCCCAGGTTCGATTCCGGTCAAGGGCACATGCCTGGGACGTGCAGGAGGCAGCCAATCAATGATTCTCTCTCATCATTGATGTTTCTATCTCTCTTTCTCTCTCCCTTCCTCTCTGAAATCAATAAAGATATATTTAAAAAAATATTTTAGGAGGAAAAGAATGAATATAGACAAGCAAAAGAAAGACAATATGTACATAATTGGTGTTCACAATAAAAATAACTAAAAGAATGAGGACAAAAAGAAAACTTTCCAGAAAGAAAATAGTTGAATGTACTGACTAAAAGGGCACATCGCATTCCAAACAAACAAACAAACAAACAAACAAACAAGTCCCAGAATGGTTTACTTTGAGATATGACCTGGTAAAATTTTGAGATTCTAAAATACAGAATCCTTTCTGTAGGCATAATGATCATATCACCTATAATGAGAAAACAAGCCAGGTGGCCTCAGAAATCTACAAAGAAATATTCAACTCTAAATAGCATTGGAACAGTACACTCAGAGAACACAAAGGAAGAACGTGACCCAGACATTGTCTTTGAGCCAAACTGTTGTACAAGTAGAAAGATCATTGAAAAAAATTTCTGAATATGCAAGAACCCAAATAATATATTTACCATCAGATTTTCTAAAATAGATTGCACTATACATGTGTAGCAAATCATCATGCTGTACACCTTGAACTTACACAAAATTATGTCTATTAGATCTCAATAGAGCTGGAAAATAAAATTAATTCACTTAAGTTAGAGGGCAAACTTTGACCAAGAGATACCTGGAAACACCATAGCAAACTGAATGGCAATGAGTATTAATAGCTTTTATCAGTAGAAACTTAAGCTGAAAAAAAGTGCAAATCATAGTTAAATATAGAAATGAGTAAAATATAGCAATAGCTGAATGTAAAACAGAAGGGGAGATAGGGTAAAAGTATGCTACTTCCCTCATTGATTAATGTATGTAAAGATAATTATGGGATATCATATACATCAATCACCAGTGTAAATATAAAGGCAAATATTTAACTAATAAATTATTTTTATCTCATCTTTTATATCACCAAATTCCTCTGAAATGAATATTTTTATGCCTACTAAGTTTAGACTGGGAAATAGATACTTTACATAAATAAATTAGGGTCGAAAAGCTAATAAGTAGTATATGAGCTGGTATATGAAGACAAATCCTATGATTACCAAGTTCTGTTTACTTTTGGGGGGTTAATACCTTTGAAGTCAGTACTGGCAGTGCATAGCATGATGGAAAAGAATACAGGCTTTGGTAGGAATTCCAGCTGTGCCGTTTATTTGCTGTGTGATCCTGGAAGAGTTACTTTAACCTCTCTGTGCCTTGGTTCCATTTAGGAAAGGACAGTAATAAAAGTACCAGCGTCATGGGTTTGTTGTTGCTGCTGCTGCTGCTGCTTTTTATAATAATTTAAGAAAAATTTGAAATTAGAGCTCTGAGTTCATATTCATGCAAACCTTGAACTAAAGGCTTTAACCTAAGTAATGAAACCAACCAAGTATGAAAAGCAATGTGGATGTTGTATAATTTAGGGAAATTACATGATTATAATTTATGTAATTATCTAAATGACTAGAGGCCTGGTGCACAAAAATTGGTGCACTTGGGGGGAGAGGGGGCCCCTCAGCCCGGCCTGTGCCCTCTCGTAGTCTGGGACCCCTCACGAGATAACGACCTGCTGGCTTAGGCCTGCTCCCGGGTGGCAGAGGGCAGGCCCAATCCCTAGGTGCAG
>NW_006284615.1:1279784-1283764 GCF_000327345.1 Myotis davidii
CAGCTCGTAGGCCTCTGCTGCTGAAAGCAGGTTTCTGGCCTTTGTTTACCTTCTGTATTTGAAACAATGTTGCGATCCTGCTGGCTGAAGCCCAGCAGACTAAAGCAGGTTTCTGGGCTTTTGTTTAGCTTCTATATTTGAAACACAGTTGCTTAGAGTTCAAGCTCAGAGGCCGGCAGCGGCAGGCGGGGAATGTTGGAGTCCTCCGTCACTGAAGCAAGCAAGCCTCATGTTAGTTTCAAGTTGCCTGGCTGCTGGCCACCATCTTGGCTGGCAGTTAATTTGCATATCGCCCTGATTAGCCAATGGGAAGGGTAGTGGATGTACGGCTAATTACCATGTTTCTCTTTTATTAGATAGGATAAGGTTTTCTAAAGATTCCAAAAAAATCAGTAGAAGGCAGCAGCTTTGTACTTCGTATTTTCTTTCCAAAATCTCTTTATGCTTATTTTTCCACAATTTTGATCAAATAATATGAATTATATACATCATATACATTTTCCACATTATTCAAAATCCTTAAATATGATTTTAATAGTTGTATAAAATCTCATTCTATAAATAAGCTATCATGTCTGACTATTCTTCTTTTGGTGTAATGAATACCTTTTAAAAATAAATCATTTTCTTTATTTGTAATTATTTACTTATAGCCCCAGAAATACAATTAACTAGTCAAAAATTATTAATGTTTTTAAAACTTTTGACATATATTTACAAATTTCTATATGTCAATCATGCAACATAATTGAAATAGTACTGAAGTCACAGAAGAATACTTCATATATTCAGGATATTAACTTTTTATCTATTTGTTTTCAATATTTCCCTGTTGGTTTGTCATATATATGTCATATACACAGATATAGTCTCTTTTTAAATGTAAAATTTTACATTTTAATCACATCCATTTATCCTTTGGTTTATAATTTCCTTTAAGACTTTTCATCTAATGAAATGCTTTCCTGGCTAGATACCTAATATTTTCTTGATTTAATACTTTTAAACCTAGACCTCAGATTATGTTTAACCCCACATGATTTAGCAATGTTTCTCTAACATTCGATTTCTGCTAATAGGACTAATGATCTAGATGAAAAATCAAAGTTATTAAAATTACTTTAGACTTAATCACAATTTTTTGTGTCTCTAGCTCAAGACTAAAAATACTTAAGCAGTTGCTAAGTATAGAGGGCTATGTTCCAAGATTACTAGGCTCTTGGATTTTGTTTTTTTATTTTGTTTTCTAATCAAGTAAATAATGGCCTCAAAAACCAACAGATATGAAATCTTAGTAAAAATTGTAAGAAGTTAGGTTGCTTTTTGATTCTTAATCTTTAACTCTGGCATTTAAGAGATGAAATGAAGGAGGCTTGCTAGTGTATAAAAAATCTGATAAGTGGCTAAGGTTCATTCATTCCATTGTTTGTAGAATCATCTTGGTAGAATTTGCTGAACTTAGAAGGCCTCTTAAGGGTTATACACTCAGGCCACCTCCTGTTATTATGTTGTGGTGTTAAATACAGTTCAAAATTTGAGTTCAATGCCTGGACACGCCCAGAAACTTTATAGAAAGGAAAACTTTCCTTGTTTCCAGACTAAATAATCCAGTCAGCCCTTTCATAAACTAACAATAAAATAAAATTGAGTAACCATTACTGTTGCCATAGTGAATTCATGTAACAGCAAAAAAATTAGGTAGGTAATAGTGATCAGACTATTGTCCCTGTGGAACAAGCCTTCGTCTGAACCAGTTTTGCTGTATTAACAAATTGCTTCAAAGAAGAATAGTAAGATGACAAGATAGCTTGCCAGTTCTACATGACTCACTCTCATACCACATTTCTGTTATGTATATATTCAAAATATGGTTAGCTTATAAGTAAAATGTTTGTTATAGTTTCCAACAATGCTATATTAAAAGGGAGAGTTAGAAAATCAAGGATATTAAATAATTTTCTAAGCCCTTGAGCCACAGGCTTTTAGGATTTATGTCGAATCAAATTTCCAGTCACTGCACCATAATAACTAGCAATTTAGAAAGAAGAGTCACCAAATGCTGAGAATATTTTTATATGCATAAAATAACTTGATTAACTTATTAAACAAATATTTATTGAGCCAGACCATTGGAATACATTAACAATTTAAGGAAAAGAAAACTCTATCCATGATTCATATGAGGGCACTGTTCTAGATCTTGACAGTGATGATGGCCACACAACCTACACACATGATACAATTGCATGGATCTAATACACACACAAATGAATTCGTGTAAAGTTAGTGAAATCTGAATCAGGTGGACAAATTCTATCACTGTCAATTTTCTGGTTGTGAGTCTCCAGCACCACTGGAGGAAACTAGGTGACTGATATGAGGATCTTTTTGCATTATTTCTTACAACTGCATGCAAATGTTTAACAATTTTTTTTTAATTTCTTACCCTCAGAGTTTAAATTCTAGTGGCCAGAGACAGACAAAAAATAACAAACATTGGTTAACAAACAAACAAACAACAAACCAGCCAGTGTTGCTCAGTGGTTGAGTGTCAACTCATGAATCAGGAGGACACTAGTTCGATTCCTGGTCAGGGCACATGTCCATGTTTCTGGCTACTATGGGGCAGAGGCAGCCAATTGATGGTGTTTCTCTCTCATCGAAGTTTCTATCTCTCTATCCCTCTCCCTTTCTCTCTCTTTCTAATAAAAATAAATAAAACATTTTTTTAAAAATAACAAACATAGTGCCCTAACCAGTTTGGCTCAGTGGATAGAGCATCGGCCTACAGACTGAAAGGTCCCAGGTTCGATTCCGGTCAAGGGCATGTACCTTGGCTGCAGGCACATCCCCAGTATGTGCAGGAGGCAGCTGGTCGATGTTTCTCTCTCATCGATGTTTCTTACTCTCTATCCCTCTCCCTTCCTCTCTGTAAAAAACCAATAAAATAAATAAATAAATAAATAAATAAATAATAACAAACATAGTAAATAAGTAAATTACATTGCAGGTGAGAAAGTTATTAAGCATTATAGAAAAAAAAATGGGGTAGGGTAAGAAGAACCAGGAAGGAGAACTTGGTCTATTAAGAAGATGATATTTGAGCAAAGACTTAGGAGCTTGAAGTTTTCCTATGGGAAAAGCATTCAGTGGAGGGAACAACCACGGCAAACTCTCTAAGATGGGAATGAACTTGAGTGTTTAAAAAGCTACATGGGGGGAGAAACCAAAATGCTGGCATAGGTAAACACCTGAGATTACTGCCTCACACAACCACTTCAAAAATACAACTAAAAGATGGAACGGACATCATCCAGAACCACAGGAAGGCTGGCTGAGTGGAAATTCTACAACTAGAAGGAATGAGAAAAGCATACCAAGACTCAGAGGAGATTCGGTGCGGAAGTAAAGTACAGAGCTATGGAGGTGCACGTGAAGAGGGCTGGTGGCTGAGGACATGGTTGTTGTTTTCAATCGGGAGGGAGTCTCAAGCTCTGAGCTCCAGTTCCGGGCGAGTCTCTGGGGACCCAGACTCATACGGGAGAAACTGGACTGTCTGGCATCGGTCAGAACTTGAGGGCAGCTTTCTCTCAGAGGTGCTTGCAGCGATTTCCGGGACACTGAGAAGCGGGTCTCTGACGGCAGCCATAGCTGCTTGCTCTGCCCTGTTGATCACCTGGGACCCCGCCCCGCCCAAGCCGTGCATGGAGGCTTTTGCATATCAAAGGCCTGGCCCTCTGCAATCTGAAAATTACCTAACAAACTACAGCTGGCCCAAGGCCCCATGGCAACTGGAATTGCTTCACAGCTGAGCTCCTGCTAGGTAGCTTCAGGCAGAGGCTAGATTAGCACCTCCTTAGAGAGCCAGGAGCCAGTGTGCCCGGTGGTCAGAGTGGGACCATTCAGATTGCAGCTCCTCAGATCCATAAAGGACACACTCAGGGGGCAGACTCAGTGAGCACCAAAGCCTCACTGAAGGA
>NW_006284615.1:1284786-1311956 GCF_000327345.1 Myotis davidii
CTGTGGATGGGGATGGTGGGGGGTAGGGGGGAAGGGTAGAGGGTGGGGTGGGAACTGGGTGGAGGGGAGCTATGGGGGGAAAAAAGAGGAACAAACTGTAATAATCTGAACAATAAAGATTTTAAAAAAAGAAGAAGAAGAAGAAGCTACAAGGGGCCTTCTGGCTGGAGCAGGGGAGGCAGAGGAAGAACAGCAAGTGATGAAGTCAGAGAATTACACAGAACAAAGACTGGAGGACCTTGAGGCCAGTGGAAGGACTGTGGCGTTTTCTCTGAGTTGGGACGTCTTTGAAAGATCTCTGGAGAGAGGAGTATATTTGTAAAGAATCACTCCTGCTCCCATTTTGAAAACAGAGTATAGGGAAGTAAGAAGCAGAGAGACCTGTCAGGAGGCTAATGCAGGCACCCAAAGGAGAAAAAATAATTGCTTACATAGAAAACAATGGGAACTGTGACAAAATCTAGCAATTTACTACTTCTGTACACTAACTCACACATTAGTACCCAATATAACAATTACAGTCTCCACAAGCTCACAATATATTTATGAGGAGAGTTATAGGTGAGTAGATTATGCAAGGCCTAATTTGCACAAGTTGCAAATTTTGCTCTTTACCGTGGGAAATCATGGAGATCCTATTTGCAAATGGCAAGTCCTTCCTCTATCGAATACAAAACGCTTAGTAAAAGTGTCGCCATTTCTGATTCAGAAAACGTCTGCTACTCTGACTGCACCTATTCGGATTGTGTGGAGGTTTGCAGGCTTCCTCCCTTTTCTTACCTGCAGGAAGCTCCCCAGGCCAGGACTGCTGGCTGGGAACTCTGGCTCCCTCTACTGCCTCGATCCACAAGAAAGCAGAATCAACAGCCCTGTATAATTAGAAAGAAAAATCAAGAGCAAAAAACGTTTTCTGTCGTTATCCAAGGGTGGTGTTATCCCAGATAAACATGTTGAAAGCTTTTGAAGAACCCAGCCGCCTGCACTGCCTTTTGTATAGAAACTGGACATTCTTATAAATTGAATAAATACCATGAACACTGAGCCCATTGCACTATACAGCCTATTGTTTATCTCTGTCATCTTAACTCTTGGTACGCTTCAGGTGTTTTATTGATGGCTCATAGGGTTCATAAACTATATCTCTTTTAAATCATTAAAATATATGCACACTGATGGCAGAAATAACAGATGAAATGTTGAAACAGTTCCGTCTTTTCAGTGTCCAAAAGCAGATGCTCTTTTGAAAATGTGTTTATCCCGAAGCCCTGCCAGCCAGGCGGAAAGTTTTAATACAATTAAATGCGACCAACGCTGAAGCGGAAGTAAAATGCACAAGGTGGTGGAATAAAATAAAAAGCAGCATTCTGCTTAAAGAGCTCTTGAAAGTAGCAGAAAAGGCTGCCTGTGCAGATATTGAAGGGAGCTTCTGTTTTCTTTCCTGCAGCACAATATTGACCATGAGACCATTTCCTCATCCGATCCTGGATCTGAGAAGAAAATGGTCTCAGCACAACTAATTCTATGAAAACCTCCACATTTTCCCATCTCTCAGCCACGGCCTTCTGTTCTCCTGTTCCCAGACCTCACAGCAGGGGGAGTTCCCTCCTACATGAAGGTTTTCTTCAGCCAGAAGGGGTTGCATAGGATAGAACGCTTCTTTATGCTTTTCTAGGTGGCAGAATCCTCCTGCAGAAGAAAGCTAAAGGAAGATTTTAAGTTTTTCTATCATTTCCTACCCTGCCCACCCTTTAACCTATAGAAGTAGCACATAAATCTGACCCTCTAATATACTAAAGAGGAAAAAACACATTTATAACTCAAAGATGCAAATTTCACAAAATCAGTTTCTATACATGAACAATAACTTAGTTATGCATCATATGTTTCTTTATTTGCACATTAATTTTGCAAATTATTTATTAATTTAAAATACAATTATAATGCATCACATTAAGAGTGATATAGGCTGAGGTTTTAAACTTGGAGCAATAAAATATTGCACCCTTTGGACACATTCATTACGTCGTCCATATTGACAACAGACCTTCAAAACCTTTTAAACACTGTGCAAATAAGGACTTATTTTTAAAATGGTTATAGAAATGCTTTCCTTCGGCTTACTCAGCACCTGCTATTTATAGCATAATTGAGCTTTTATTTTCCAATTTTAAATGATCAAAAAAAGAAGAAAATGTCATTTGCTATTTACCTTTCTATTAATTGTATTTCTCCCCAGTGTAAGAAGCATGCTTGATTGTGGCTATATCTGGATAAATCTTTTACAATTCAGGGCCCAAAGCCTGCCATTTAACTCTATCGCAAAAGAAAAAATGCTTTGATCTCTGTAGTTCAAATGTATTTCTTCTCCCTCCCCCCCTTTAGCTGATGCCCGAGTTAACACATTCCAGCAATCTGCTCCTGACTCTTCTCTCACCCCCAACCCTATTAAAACAACATGAATTCAATGCACTTCTTGCTGCCAGACACCCTCCGTGTGTGTAGTCATTATCACATGACATTTTTCTGCAGTCCCCAAAGTGACTCAGTTTTCAAGATGTAACTCCTCAGTGGTTGTTATTACTAGGCCCTCATCTCCTTATAATCTCATAACTACTCCCTCTCTTACTTGATTAGCATCTGTGCTGTTCCCTCACCTTTCAACCTATTGCACATAGGTTCCCCAATTTGGAAATCTTTCCCCCCACACTCTCCTTTCGACCTCTTGTTATCATTCACTCTGCAACCCCCTGCTGCCTACAGTATAACTTTGCAAACATTATCCTCATACCCCCCCAAAAAAGCCTCATTTTCCTTCAATTTCTTAGTAAACCAAATCCATATGCCTTACATAAGATCCTTTATTCCTCCCATCCACCAATCTATCCTCTCACTCTGCCTCTCACAGAAGAGTTCTGTTCATTCACATCTCTCAAACGTAGAGGCATGAAGTCAGGAATCCAAGGGGTTACAGTGTGAAACTGGCAAAGCCCATAGTGCAGAATTAAGGGTTTTAGTACTGTCTGGTCAGCAACACTTCTCTCACCAGAGTCTCTACATATTCTCAAATGATGCTGGGAAACCAAAGCAAAACAAGAAGTATCAATAGCTGATGTGGTGAACTCATATTGACTGTCATATAAGCAATCTGCTCTACTAATAGAGGAACCACCAGTAAAATGGCATTTAAGTAGTGATTGCATCACTATTCTCAGAAATTACCAGAGGTGGAGTGACAGTAGTATTTAAGGGAACACGTGAGTTCAGCCATGACAGCCTCATGAGCTGCTAGATAATGAAAACACACTCCATCAGACTTTCTTATCCAGTTTTAAACGAAAACATAATTTATCAAGGAAAATGAAAACTATGAACCCTTTCATTTTATTTTTTGAAAAACTATTAAATTTTCATAAGGCTCATTAGAGAATAAAAAGTAAAACCATAGCCCCACCACCATCATCTGTTCTTAGTTGGCTTTGTTCTGCATTTGTTCCACCTGAGACTTGGTAGTACTAACTCTCTTTCATTTAATCTCAAACTGCTTTTTCTTGTCACTTACTTTTTGGAAAGATAATATTTACAATGAGAGTACTTACTCATATGTTTCTCTGTCTTTGTCCCTTTACTCTGAATATACCCAGGTACTACAATACTGCATTAATTAGACAAGCGCTGTTGTAATATAGGGACTGTTCGCTGTGTCAGTGCCATGGTAGGAAAGAGCTGTTGTTGAATGGGATATTCCTTACACCTCACATCTTCTGAATCCCCCAACACAGTATTCTGTACATAATAAACTTACCTTGAATGACAGTGTGTCAGGTATCTGCAAGTTTGTTTGACTTTTGTTCTCTAATCCATCCATTCATTTTTTCATGTGATTATTATTAAAGCATGATTTTGTATAACCCCTCCTATCTGAAGGGGTTACACACATACTTCTTTTGGAATTCTCAACCTTATAGTCAAGACCCGCCACAATCAGTTCCTTGTTGACTTCTCTGGTCTTATCTCTCTGTAAATCTCTACACAAGTCAGCAATCCCAGCAATGGATACAAGGAGAATGGCTTTCTACCTTTCCAGAGTCTTGGGTTTTGAAATTCTCTAAGACTTCTTTATAAACATCAGAGACAGGAGACTAGACAACACAATGTTGATAAAATACTCCAAGTTTCTTTATTCAACGAGGACACCAGCCAAAGTCAGCAACCAAAGCAACAGGTCAACAATGCCTGGAAAGTCTCTCTCCTTTGCTCTGTCTTACTGACTTTATTTGCATTGAATGCCATTGCTAAGGCAGAGATCCTCCTGGCAGAGCTAAAAGGGGAATGTGCAAAGAAAGCAATTCTGACAAAGCCTTAAGTAGACCTGGTCAAAAACCCACACTCTCTAGGCTACACTCATTCTTATAGTTAAAAAAAAACAACTGCAAACCAGGCTAGAGTCCTGCATGTTTATTCTATTGTTTTGTCTCTCTCTACCCACAGTCTGGCTGACCTCTGGGCAATGATTTCTAAGTTTATTAGCTTAACTTTTCTTTATTTCTACTAGCTAAACTGGATATCTTTCACCTCATCTTATTCAATATATTTATATTATGGTAAAAATATACCATTCAACACATGCCTTATTCTGGGATCTCCTTACAAACAGAATCATTTATATAATTAATTTGGAGAAAGAAATGTATTTTAATTTTACAAGAAACTAGCTTGCAGTTTGTGTGCTGAAAAGCCACAAGACCTGCAGTTGGCAAAATGGAGGCCCAAGAGAATATATGGTTTAGTTTTGGTGCAAATCCAGAGGTGTGATAACTAGGAGAACTAATGGTATAAGTCCAGTCCAACTCCAGGTCCAAAGGCAAAAGACTGACGTCTCAACTAAAGAACAATTAAACCGAAGGGACTGTTTCTTTCTTATTCTGCCTTTTGTTCTATTCAGGTCAAGAGGTGAAGAAGCTGGGAGCTTTAGGGAGCATAAAGCAAACTTTAAGTCCTGCCATGCGTGGGGACTACAGAGATTTGGTTGGGTGCAAAGAACCCCAGAACAAATCTGTTATAGACACTTAGGAAATAATTCTATCTGTGATACATTAACCTCCAAGTTGCACTATTTTTGATGAAGTAAACTTTTAAAATTATTCACTGATCATGTTTTTCATTTCAGTTGATGACTAAAATAAGTGTAGTTTTTGAGTGTGTAGCAACATAATTTGGGGTATTGGTGCTTTTGGACATCGCATTCTGAGAGACTCAGATTCTATCCAAAGAATGCTGCTTACTTTTATTCAGGAAAACTGTGTTGACTCCATCAAGCCTAGCCTTATCCTTCTAGGTTGGGCCTTGGTATCTGTGATTCCATAATGTCTATGTGTGATCTCTTAGTGCACTTACTAGTATCTTATTGTATTAGTTTGAACTCTTGGAGGTTCATGGAAGTGAGGGTAGGAATGTCTATATATAAGTGACCCAATGATGTCACAATGACCTGGTCTCTCTCTCTGTTATTTATAGTTCCCTGTCTGTTGCCCTCATCCTTAGGCTAGCCCTCTGTAACCCAAATTTGCAATCCAAAAGAAGGAGAGATTTGTCTTCCCTGGTATTCAGAAATCAAATTTTATGAAATGTTCCTGATTGGAATTGTTTGACTCATGTTTTGTTTTGTTTTTTTTCTTGGACCAATCTCTGAGTTCCAGGAAGAAAACATGGAGTAATGAAACAGTTGTTTTTCAAACATTCACTGTGCAGACAAATGTGTCACTTCCAGTATTTTATGAATGTTTTATTATGTCCCTGTCTCCTCTAATGGGCTACATGCTAGAACAAAAGTTGTATCTTATTAATCTTTATGTATGCAGTAACTAGTACAAGACCTCACCCATAGTTGACATTCAATAAATGCTTATTGCGTAAGTATGATGTAAAGCAATGTAAATAACCATCTGGGAAGAGAAGAGACAGGATAGACTGCACTGAAATAAGTCCCTAAGCACATCAGAGCGTGTGAGCACAAGGGTTGCCAACACCAGACAATGTACAGAGGATCAGGAGTATTAAGAATAAGTAGCTCTTAACCTTTAAATCAATTTGAAAATGTTTCTAAGAGCATACACTGCCTTATTACTTAGCTGATATCACTCAGAGAGGTTTCATTTAAATCTCAATGTCTCTCTTCTTAATAACAGATAAGAATGCTCAGGGGATGATTAAAATTATACCACCTCCCTATAGCTTTGTGCCAGTTCTCCACTGAATCACCGAAAGTTCTGGTCTATGATACATTAGGGACTTGAGCTCAAGGTACCTGCTAGCTGCAAATCTAGAAGCATCGCTGATTTCAACCTAACTATTGGGAACTTCGATCATGAAAGTGTTCAAAAGCAGAAATCCCTTTGCCATTTTTATCATACCCTGATGTTAAATGTTTACATGACTGAATTTTTATGTTTACAAAATGATGAGCTAAGTCCGAATGAACATATGATGTTGCATTGGGGGTAGTGGTGATGATTCAAAGTGGTCCAGCAATCATGACCTAACAGTCAAAAGAGAACAATAGAGTTTCAGGAAAGGGAGAGTGTGATTAGATCAAGTGCCCAGAGACACCAGGGAATCGACTGGAAACCTTTGAGACATCAAAGGTGGTTGAGACCTGGGCAAATCATAAAGGAAGAGAGAGGTTATTGAGGCAGAGTAGGCAAGGGTAGGTTTTACAAGATACTTAGTAGTAAAGGAAGCTGCAGGACTATGAACAAAGTGATGGTGTTTTATTTGTTTTTATGAACCCAAGGCAGTGTTGATGGTGTTAGTGGGTAAAGGGGAAGGAGCTAGTCAAGAGTTGACAATTTCAGGGAAAAAAAGGTATTTCATGGAGGAAGGTCCTGGAGAAGGTAAAAGGGAATGTGTTATATATCATAGCTGAACAGGTTACTTTAGGGTAAGTGAGAAAAGCCAAAATGCTACATTATGCATTTATTTTATAATTAGATGATTGTTGTTTTAAAAAGATGCAATAGTCAGATAATTTCTACATCTCAGTATTTCAGTCAACATTAAGCAACTATTTTCACTGGATTTGCTTTTCTTATTTTTAAAAATGTCCAGATTACAATGGAAAAAAATCCCATATAATAAAAGCCTAAAATTCTAAGTGTCTGACCGTTAGACCAGTCGCTATGACACACACTGACCACTGCGGGGAGGCAGATGCTCTGACCGATAGGTTATCTTGCTGCCGGGGTCCGTCAGATTGGGACTGGGCGAGAGGGGCCGGATATGCCCTGGAGCCCTCCTGCGATCCTTCCCCAGCTGGCCAAACTCCCAGGTTCCCCCCCCGGCCCTGATCGTGTACCAATGGGGTCCCTTGGCCTGGCCTGCACCCTCTCGCAATCTGGGACCCCTCAGGGGATGTCGAAGAGCCGGTTTCAGCCCGGTCCCCACAGGCCTGTCCGAGGGACCCCACCAGTGCATGAATCCATGCATCAGGCCTCTAGTCAATAACAAGAATGTTTTCTTCCACTTGAGACATTATAAAATAAAAAATAATATAAATATATAATACTCAGACATGGTAAAAACATTAGGAAGATAAAATAACAGATTTTTCAGTAATAGAATAATTCAGAATATTCAGAATCAATACCCCAAGAAACAAAAATGCAGTATAAAATTAAAGTACATTAATGCAAAGCAGATTCATACTTATCTGTGTTTACTTGTTATGATGTGTGGTATACCATGCTTAAAAGAATGTAGTGCTTTTCCTTAGAAGAGTGAGTACTATGTCTCCCCAAAAATGTAGAAAAGCAGAAAAAAATACTTTTTATTAATGGATTATAAGAAAACATGCCAAGTAAAGGTAAGGTGAGGAGGAGGGGGGGAAATGATTATTTATCTTGGGGAAGTACATCAGTTCAGATCAGTTCAGTTTTTCTACCAATTAACTTATTCAGGCTACTAATTCAAAGGCCCTGTTTAACCTAAAGTATAAATCACCAAAACTGAAAATAAGGATAATAATTTGTCTTTAACCCTTTTTATGATAAAGCATAAATTAATTTAAAGCAGTTTTCCGAGAACCAGCAAAATATAAAGCCATCCTAAGAACCACTACTGCATAACTACTATAGCAGTTCTCCGTTTTTCTTCCTGTGTTGGGAAAGTTTGGGGTTATATAACCTAATAAAATAAATCAGACAGACATGACCATATTAAAGTAAGAGCATGAGCTAATCCGTCAAAAATGCGCTCTAGTTATTTTCAAACTGGCTCCGCACCTGGAAGCAAACTTAGTCACCATCCTCATCTTGTCATCGCTGTGAGAAGTTTTGAGTGACTGCCTAACACAAGAGCCATGGGGTTTCAAAAGACCAAGATTCAGACTGATAAATTGTTGAACCCTACTATTTGATAGAGGGTTTGGCATTATTTAGATCCATTTATCTTGGAAAAACTGCTTAAGATTCTCTGTGCTTGAATCTCATCCATTCGAAAAAGTTACTGAAACCATTAAACTAATAACTTCTCTGAATTAATAAGTGCTCTCATTTTCTACATATAATTACTGCCAGTCGGTGTATTAAGTTCCTCCTGCCCCACCTGCCTGGAGATCAAGTGAGGTCACACAAAAATTCCCTCCTAGGCCTGGCCAGCATGGCTCAGTGGTTGAGCGTCGACCTATGAACCAGGGGATCATGGTTCAATTCCCGGTCAGGGCACATGCCTGGGTTGTGAGCTTGATCTCCAGGGTGAGTGTGCAGGAGGCAAGCAATCAATGATTCTCTCTCATAACTGATGTTTCTATATCTCTCTTCCTCTCCCTTTCTCTCTGAAATCAATAAAAATATATATTTTTAAATTTCCTCCTAACAGAAGTCTCTCTCCCCACTATTTCAGGGAGTCCTCAGGGCAACTCCCCATGTGTCCCAAACAAATCAATTCAACTCTTCAGCACTGCAGCCTCTCAGCGAGGCCCACCACTCGTGAAGCCCTTTGGAGGACACTGGTCACGACTGCCTAGGCCCTCTGTTGGGTTCCAGAATGTCTCTGCTTTATCTGCACCTTCTGACCGCAGAGATGCACAATGTTTTACTTGTTCATTGGGGAGTGAATCTGTCTTCTGCCTCACTCTACGTGGAGGGTGACTATATAATTTATTTTCTTAACTTGAACAGCTTTGAAAGTAAACAGGGTCCCAATACCGAAGACTAAATTAATGAGTAGTTACCCAAGACAGAAGACTAAACTTGACCTATCCAAGGCAAACTGGAACCTACAATCAACATACATATGGTTCCTTTTCCATCCAGGCCTCTCAAGCAAGGGACCTGCCTCCTGGTTCCTCATCAGTCCTTGGGCTGAAATAGTTCCTTTGGCTTTTTTTTCTTCACAGGCCTCAGATTTAGTCACCAGGCCTGGGTGGGGAGCAGACACCAGATTGTCCTCTCCATCGTCCACTGGCCTCGCTCCAGCTGCCTACATCAACTTCCACTTCTCAGGTCCTCCTGCACCAAGACACGCCCAGGCCAAGATACCCAAAGTAAATTTAAAAGTAAGATACAACAGGGTGATAAGCCCAGTTGCAGCCAGTAATCAACATACTAGCCCAATAAGGAAAAACAAAAACACAAAAACAGAGGATAACCTTTTCTTTGCCATAGCCAATTAATAAGTTTGGCTATTATGAATGTATAGAAAGAAATTTTGATTATTTCCCTTCTCTTTGTCATTAAATATTGATAATGTATCTGCCCTGCATCTGGAAAAAATTGCAACAAAGAAATATTGGTGAAATGCTTCATTATACAGCATTATTGTACCCTGGGAAAAGGAGATTACATTAATAGTAATAATAAAATTCTCTTCAAAAGAGAAGTTGGAATGGGAATAACATATTCTTACCAGAACAGCATCCATGAAATTTATGTAATATTGATTATTTAAAACAAATAAATCAGCCACATTTGCTAACATTTAATAACTGGGGGTAATCTATAAAAAAAAAATAATGATCACAGCCTAATAGTTCAGGGTGTATGTTACACAAGAGTGTCCCATACCTTTGAAGGGAGTTTTTATTAATGGACTACACAAACATCTTCTAAAGCAGAAAGATATGGGGACAGATCATGACACAGTTATATGTATAACTTTAAAAGAAAATATTTCTAGTGAAGACCTTAACAAAGGTCTTACTTCGCTTTCTATTTGCATTCAAAATAAGACCATGACATTTGGTTAAACATTAAATAATTGGACGACCACGTTTAGGTCTGCTCCATTAATCTAGACTGCCCTAGGGGAACAGGGAAAACTACGGCCTTACACAAACATAAAGCATAGGACTTTGCACACTTTGATTGCTCAATGGATATTTGTCGATTTGATAACCTTGGTGTGGCCTGACTTTTGGCTAGAAACTAAGGATATCATTCCTGAGAATGGGAGAGTCATGAAATTTCTCAGACTGCTCTTCGTGGCTCATTAAGAAGTTTCACAGGGAAGGAGCTGAGCTCTGAAGCAGATGAGAGGAAGAACAAGTGATAACATGAAGACTGAATAATAGAACAATTCAGCTAGAATCCACCTCACAGCAGCATGCTGCAAGATGAGAGCTTTTACTGTGAACTTCCATGAGGTCACTGGACGGGTCAGTGTTATCAGGCTGCGTACATCAGACCATGCCAAAATAGTTTCTCCTCCTCTTCATAACTTTCCTGACTTTCTCAATGCCTGAAATTCCACGGTGAGAGTGTCACTCTTTCAGGGTATAAAGTCTTTTTGGTCTTCTAGAATTTCCCATCAAAATAAAAATCAGCCCTTGTAACATAATATATTTAATTCAGCATTTCCAAAAATATCTATTTCCAGTCCCTCAAGATGCTTCATGAAAAAAAAGAAGCTCTGTAATCAAAGAAATTTGCTAAATGCTCTAGTCTTTAACTTCTTACAATTCACAATGCCAAAGAACTTATTAAATGAAGGCTCTGAAAAATATTTCAGAGAAAAAAATGTATAATTTTTAATCTAGTACTTACAAAATTTTTTTGACTACAAAATAATTTGGAATCCTTTTTAGCCTCCAGAACCCTGAAATATCAACTCACAGTGAATCATCAGTTTCTGGAAACATGGATCAGCTGCTAGGGAGCCAGAAATTGTTACTGGGTGATTGGATCCATTGTCATTGCAGGTATTCATTGGACATTACTGACTAATATCAACAGTGTTAGTGTTTTTCTAAAATTTTCTGACCCTATAGAAATTTCCTTTTAATGGCTCATACATTTAAGATTTTATCATGTCCATTAGTATAGAAATAAGATAGGCTCCACATGAAAAGTTAGTAAATAAGAAACTAATTGGTTGAATGATGAAGAGGTTATACAATGTGTTTTTTAATTATAGAAAAGGAGTACTCAGTAGAATTAAGCTTAACTTTGAAGTTGGGGCAGCATTTGAATGAGCAGAGGAACCATGAGAGCAAAGGAATGGTGGTGGGCACCAGAAATCAGGGTCAAACCACTCCTGAAGCTAGAAGACAACAGCTGGAGCTACTGCAGTCAGGGACTGCCACAGATAGGGATTCTGTGGTGCAGCGCGGGGGCTCAGCAAAGACCTGACACCACAGAGTCCTTGTCAATGGGAGATGCTGAGGGCAAGAACTGCTATGGGAAGGTCAGCTGGGAGCCATGGTCAGGAACCTGGAACCACCAGGCCAACAAACAGGAACAATGCCACTGACTAGCCATTGCCAAAGAAACATCATTTTGGGGACCAGCAAATGAATTAGACTAAAGTTGTCTTATTACTCAAATATTTGAGACCCCTTACAGACTCCAGGCAGCACCCAGAATTTGTTCTGGTTTTGAACAATCATGGCCATGAAAATACACTGCTCAGATGGCCTTTTTCTGGAAGCAAAGTTGACTGGTGGCCCATATGCCATCTTTCTAGATCCATCACCACATTGGGTCTCAGGCTATACACTTCCTGTGAATGCTCCTGGCCAATGATTGAGCGTGGTGAAGGTACTTGTTAGCACAAGCCCATTCCTGGGATGTGGGACTCTTCTGATGGACGATTTTGGTGCAGGTTTCCCACTGACCTGGCTGAACATTCCTTGGAACCATGCTGAAGCCTGAGACTCTTCCCTTCCAAATTGCTGTCCTTCACTGTTTTCTTCACGGGAGTCAAGTCAACACAGTAGTCTGCATCCTTCCCTTGCCTTCTGCAGGGCCTTCTCCTTATCCTTCTCCAGCATTTCCCCTGATACATTTCTTGCATGTATAATCTTAGCTTGATGTCTTCTTCTCAGAAGACCCCAACTAATGCAGATACCCAACTATGACACAGTCCATTCTGAGGTTCCATTCTGTTTAACTTTTAGGTGAAATCTTTCTCTCTTAGGCATCCCAATGCTCCAAATCACATAAAGAGAGAAAAGTTCTCTGTCTCCTAGGGCCACCTTTACCTTGATTTTGAGCTCAGAATCCCATCTGTCCTTCCTCCTGAAGGGTTCAATTTGGAAAGGATCTTGTCATTTGATAAAAGCAAAGGCAAGGAAATCAACACTGGCAAACTGGCCACTCAGAAGGAAAGAGAATGTATATGAAGAATAGAGTACTTCAAAAAAAAAGAATAGAGGACTTGTCTAAAGTTGTCTTTTTAAAAAAATATATTTTTATTGATTTCAGAGAGGAAGGGAGAGGTAGAGGGAGAAACATCAATGATGACAAAGAATCATTGATCAGCTGCCTCCTGTACACCCCACACCCACAACTGGGGATCGAGCCCACAACTCAGGCATGTGCCCTTGACCCAAATCGAACTTGGGATTCTTCAGTCCTCAGGCCAACGCTCTATCCTCTGAGCCAAACCAACTAAGGCTAAAGTTATCTTTTGAAGAGCCTAATAGAAGGTACTTCTGATTTTTCAATCAGCAAGTAGTTACTGTTTTTCCATGCTTAATGTATTGGATGCCCAGGGCTGCATAATAAAGTACCACAAACTGGGTAGCTCTAAACAACAGATAAAGTTCTGGAGGTTAGAAGACTGTAATCAAGGTATTGGCAAAGCCATGCCCTCTCTGAAGGCTCTGGCAAAGAATCTATTCCATGCTGTTCTCTTAGCTTCTGGTGCTGCTGATAATCCTTAGTGTTTCTTGGCTTATTGTTTTCAGGCCAGTCCCTGCCTGGGTAGTCACATGGTGTTCTCCTTGGATGTCTCTCTGTCTTTTCGTCTCTTATAAGGACACCAGCCATAATGGCTTAGAGTCCACACTAATGACCTCATCTTCACTTGATTACAACGGCCAAGATACTACAGTATTTAATTTTATTTTATTTTAAATATATTCTTATTGATTTCAGAGAGGGAGTCAGAGGAAGAAAGAGATAGAGACATCGATGATGATGCGAGAGAATCATTGATGGGCTATCTCCTGCATGCCTCTTACTGGGGACTTAGTCTGCAACACGGGCATGTGCCCTGACCAGGAATCGAACCATCTTGGTTCATAGGTCAACACTCAACCACTGAGCCACACTGGCTGGGCGACATCACAGTATTTTTAAAATAAGGTCACAGGTCCCCAGGGCTGGGACATCAATGTATCTTTTTGGGAGATATAATCCAACCCAAACACTTGAGTAGGAGCATGTCTCTTTGAATGGAAATGGAAAACTACATAATTAAACAAAATTTCTGTTACTTGGCAGATAAGGAAACAAGCTGTTCAATGTATTAGTTAGTGAATTGTGCTGCTTTGTATTGTGTCCCTATTGTATGTCTGATGTGTCCATGTCCTCTTCATCTTCAGATGCAGCTGGCACCTAGCACTTTGGGTCACTGCTGACTATTGGATGGGAAATGAAACCAATATGAGATTTCTAAATATTGGTCTGCAGATGATAGGACCTGATAGGCATATCTATTATAACTAAAAGCACTGCTGGTTTGAAGCAGTGACCTTTCCAGCTGAAATTAATTGGATCTTTTCAATGATGTTACTTGTACATGAATACACTTTCCCGATTCAAAGAAACAGAATAGAGAAGTCACGAAATCAATCAGATGAAAAGGATTTCATGAAGCACTTTCTGGATAATAAATCACAGCACACTAAGACTTCACATATATGTGACTGAACATTTTTAGCAGCTTCCAAACTCCAAAATCCCATCTGCCACAGGGAAGTGGCTGAACTAGCATGGGAATCTAGCAAATAGTTTTATTTTTCATTTGAAATCAACGCTTTATGGATGACAGTTACATTTCTTTTTTTAATTACTTTTAAAAAAATTTCTTTATTGATTAAGGTATTACATATGTGTCCTTCCTCCCCATTGCCCCCCACCCTCCCACCATGCCCTCACCCCCCTGGATTCTGTGCCCATTGGTTAGGCTTATATGCATGCTAAGAATTCCTTCTTTTTTTACCACAGTGTAGTATTCCATTGTGTAGATGTACCACAGTTTTTAATCCACTCATCTGCTGATAGGCACTTAGGCTGTTTCCAAATCTTAGCTATGGTGAATTGTGCTACTATGAACCCAGTGATCCCACTTCTAGGAATATATCCGAAGAATCTAGCAAATATTTTGATTAGGCTAGAAACCATTCACAAAGCCCTTCTTCCTGACTCTATTATCAAGGATGTCAAAGCTAAGAATTTGAACTCCTAGCTTTTTTTTTTCATGATTAGAGCTGGCCGTGTGACACACTTTTGACCAATAATATGTAAGAAGAGTCACTGGGGAGGGCATCCCTCCACAACAAAATGACACCCTCTTTAAGAGGAGAGTTCTTGACTCATTATTTGATACTCTCCCTTCTTCCTACCAGGAATGTAAATGTAATAGCAGGATATGAAGCAACTAACTTACCACCATGGGTTCAAAATTTTCCATGGAAATGGAGAAGTAAGACCATCAAAGGTGGGATAAAAATGGCCAAGTATGGATTTTAATACTGGATTTTCCCTCCCATGATTGAATTTGAACTTAGTTTTTTATGCCAGTGCTTATTACAAGGGGCTATTTTGCCTGCCAGGTGACGATTGGCAATGTCTGGAAACATTTTTGGTTGTGAAAGGGAAGCTACTGGCGTCAGGTGGGGTAGAAACCAAGAGATACTGCTAAACATTCTGCAATGCACAAGACAGCACCCCAAAACAAAGAATCACTCACCCCAAAATGACAATAATACTGAGATTAAGAAAGTCTAGTCTACAGGTCTCAATTTCTTTAATGTTAAATAAAGGAATTTTTATAATATGACATCTAAAATTCCTTAAAAAATAGAAGGTAGTCTGAATATTTCTGACAAGATAATTCTTGTTATAGTATACCTACTCAATAGCAATTTAAGCTATCTTTTAAAATAATAGTTATGAAGACTAAGTAACAATAGCAAATGTTGTATATGTATTAAGTAAAAAATCAATATACAGAAGTGTAGGTGTTGCCCTAACCGGTTTGGCTCAGTGAATAGAGCGTCTGCCTGTGGACTGAAAGGTCCCAGGTTCCATTCCAGCCAAGGGCATGTACCTTGGTTGTGGGCACATCCCCAGTAAGAGGTGTGCAAGAGGCAGCTGGTCGATGTTTCTCTCTCATCGATGTTTCTAACTCTCTATCCCTCTCTCTTCTTCTCTGTGAAAAATCAATAAAATATATTTTTAAAAAATTTAAAAAAAAGAAGTGTAGGTGCTGAATGATTACTACCATTTTTAAAAGAAAGTGGATGTCAGTGAAGATAAAGTGAGGCTAGTAGTTGTGCTGGGGATGTTATAAAGGGGTTTGTTTGCTCCTTTTATTTTGCAAAGGTTATTTAATGTGATTATGCTATTTTTATAATTTGGAAAATAATTTTTAAAGTAATTAATAGGAAAAAAGATTAAAATACTCAATGGATGTTTATTTCTCTGACATTTATGAAATTTCTTTTTAGTCTTACAAAAACATTCTATGGCCTAGTGAAGTGTTTTATGCAATTGAAACCATTTCTACTCATTCATCAAGTAAGTAACATTCTTTCACTAGTTTCTTATAACTCCTTAACTGTGGAATTCTTGGAGGTGAACTCATTGACTATTCCTTTCCAGGATTTTTGTGAAAGCATCAGACTTTCAATATTAACGTGATTGTGTGATAACTTGTCAGTGTAGATTTGTTTTAGATTCCTGTGCCTGCTACAACAAATTACCACAACTAGGTGGCTTAAGACAACATAAATTTATTTTCTTAGAGTTGTGGAGGGCAGAGATCCAAAACCAACATCACTGGGCTAAAACCAGGTGTCAGTGGGGCAGCATTCCCTCTGGAGGCTCCAGGAGGGAAATTCTTGCTTCTACCAGTTTCTGGTGGTTGCAGGCATTCTTTGGCTTGTGGCCCCTTCACTCCAATCTGCCTCTGTTTTCATGTCCTTCTCCTCTGTGTATTTCCCATCTGCATGTCTTCTGTAAAGCTATGTGATGGCATTTACAGATCAAACAGATAATCTAGGATAATCTTCCCATCTCAAAAATGTTAACGTAATGACACAAAGACCTTCTTCCAAATAAGATAAAGGAAAAGTTCCAGCGATTCTGATCTAATACCTTTAGGATCTTTTATATAAATTATTACAATATTATATAAAGATATTATATAAAGAAAATATAAGTCTAATTACTAATCTTATCTGAAAATCTGAGTTTCTTTTCATACCTACTTCAGACTTTAAGTCCGGCAGCATCATCCAGGATCTTAATCCTAGGAATGTAGAGTGAGAATAAAGAATGTGTCACCCTCCTAAATGAAAGAAGCGTGGCATGATACATTTTGTGGAAATTAACTTTTCAGCACATCAATGTAAAGAGATTTTTTTAATTGTGAATTTATCAAGAAAATTTGTTTTACCCGAATTAACATTTGGACACATAATGACCCCTTATCGAAACATAGAGAGCTTAACACTGTTTTACCATTTCCCAACCACTGTGAAGGGTTCTGAAAATTAATTGGAGAATTTAACCTTGACTGCACAGTTCAGTAAACATAACACTGTGAAGCTACTGAAAGGCAGCACTGTACTTATTTTGCTTGAGTTGACTAAGAAGGTGAAGCTATCTTAACTCTCCAATTAAAGCTCTCTTAGCAAAACGATGATAGTACACAAACAATTAAAGCCCGGGAGCTTTCCTTTCTTTTCCCCATTTGGTTAACTTAATTTTTCAGATTTAGTTTCAGAATAACCCTGTCAAAGGCTCAACGTTGGGGAGTAGTTACATTTCTGGATTTGGCCAGGAGTATTTCTAAATCTAAGCATGAATTTGCATATGATATGGAATATATTTGATCTTGGAATATTAGAACCTTTAATGCTATTCATTTAGATGCAATTAATCAGTAAAATCTACTCCAGTTATTCCCAAAGCCAGTATTAAGGAAGCCACCTGCCGAACCTTAAATAAATCAACAGAATTATTCTCCAAATTGGGCAAGTCATGATCCAAATTTATTGCAGTTAAGACTGTGAGAATGCCACCTAATAGAAGAAAAAAAAAATTCCTCGGTCCAATATTGCCTCAGAGTGAAACTAAGTTTGTGTCTTCTCTCTTTTAGAAAAGGACAGATGGGTTAAATAAGGTTTGGGTTTTTTTGTTTTGTTTTGTTTTAAGTGTATTTTAATAATTGCTCCCCATGAAAGGGACAAGAATTGGAAGTTTCAAAAAGCAATTGTTCAGATTCTTTAAAAGGTAATTCTATCTAATAAAAGAGAAACATGGTAATTAGCGTATGACCGCTACCCTTCCCATTGGCTAATCAGGGGGATATGCAAATTAAGTGCCAGCCAAGATGGCGGCCAGCAGCCAGGCAGCTTCAAGCTAACATGAGGCTTGCTTGCTTCAGTGATGGAGGTCTCCAACGTCCCCCACCTGCTTTGCTGGCCTCTGAGCTTGCAGTTTGAAACATTGTAACAAATATAGAAGCTAAACAAAATGCCAGAAACCTGCTTTCAGCTGGCTGGGATCTCAGAGCTGGAGTTATACATTGTTTCGATTATAGAACTCAAACAAACCAGATACCTGCTTTCAGCAGTAGAGGCCTCAGAGCTGGAGTCAGAGCTAAAGCTGGCCCAGAATAAAAAAAAAAGAAAAAAGAAAAAAAAGAGCAGTTGGGAGCTTCAGTCACCTCTATCCTATATAGTAAAAGGCTATTATGCCTCCCAGCACCGGGATCAGTGGAGCCACGAGGCCTCCCGGCACCGGGATCAGCATGTGACAGGGGGCAGCGCCCCAACACTCTGATTGGCCCTGCTCTGTGCGTGACAGGGGGTGGCACCGCAACCTCCCCATTGACCCTGCCTTGAGTGTGACGGGGGCGGTGCCCCAACCCCCCCATCGGCCCTACCCTGAGCGTGACTGAGGGTGGCATTGCAACCTCCTGATCCGCACTGCTCTGTGCATGACAGGGGGCGGCACTCCAACTCCCCAATCGGCCCTGCTCTGAACCCGACCAGGGGTTGCACCTAGGGATTGGGCCTGCCCTCTGCCACCCGGGAGCAGGCCTAAGCCAGCAGGTCATTATCTCCCGAGGGGTCCCAGACTGCGAGAGGGCGCAGGCCGTGCTGAGGGCCCCCCTCCCTCCCGAGTGCACAAATTTTTGTGCACTGGGCCTCTAGTCCTATATAATAAAAGGATAATATGCAAACCAACCCTAATAGCAGAACTACTGGGAATAACTGGTCACTATGACAAGCACTGACCACCAGGGGGCAGACGCTCAATGCAGGAGCTGCTCCCTGGTGGTCAGTGCGCTCCCACATTGGGAGCTCTGCGGCTGCCAGCTGCCAGCACAGCGGTGATGGTAGGAGCCTCTCCAGCCTCCTCAGCAGCACTAAGGATGTCCGACTGCACTTAGGCCTGCTCCCCACTGGCAAGTGAACATCCCCCGAGTGCTCCCGGGCTGCCAGAGGGATGTATGACTGCCAGCTTAGGCCCGATCCCCCTGGCCTCCCGGCACCGGGATCAGCATGTGACAGGGGGCAGCGCACAAACCCCCTGGGATCGGGCCTAAGCTAGCAGGTGGTCATCCCCTGAGGGGTCCCAGACTGCGAGAGGGTACAGCCGAGCTGAGTGACCCCCCAAGTGCACAAAATTTTTGTGCACCAGGCCTCTAGTACACTATAAAAGCCTAATATATCTCTATAACCAAACTCCTCTTCCCTTTTACCAAGTCCCTCCCCATCACCTCTCATTCCAGTCTTTGAAATCTAATTTCATCTATCCATCCCTATCTTTCAAGGCCTAAGTTTTCCTTCGTAACTGGCCCCTCTCACCCATCTGTGAACAAACCCTATCCTATCTATAATTAGCCCTAGCCTGTTTGGCTCAGTGGATAGAGTGTCAGCCTGCAAACTAAAGGGTCCCAGGTTCAATTCCAGTCAAGGCCACATGCCCAGGTTGCAGGCTCAATTCCCAGTAAGGGGCATGCAGGAGGCAGCCAATCAATGATCCTCTGTCATCATTGATATTTATCTCTCTCTCCTTATCCCTTCCTTTCTGAAACCAATTAAAAATATATTTTAAAAAAAAGAACAGAGATTCTTCATCCCCCCTGCCTTTTCACATTTACTAGTATTATCCTATATTCTTTCCCAAAACACTTTGCTGAGTGGTATATATCACTCAGTTTTTTCATTTCCTTATCTTCCATTTATTCCTTACACCCTCTGTAATCTACCTTACAGGAGATAATAGTAACATTTACATGACTGTCCTGCTTTTTAGTTCAGAATATTTTTTATTGTGGTAAAATATATATACCATGAAATAAATCATTTTAATCACTTTAAAATGTACAGCTCTGTGACCTTAAATACATTCATATTGCTCTGCAACCATCACCACATCCATCTCCATAACTTTTTCATCTCTCCAACTGAAACTCTATACTCAATAAGTGATAATTCCCCATCTCCCCCATTCACCCACCACCAAACCCAGTCCCTGGCAACCATTAATCTATTTTCTGTCTCTATGAATTTGACCAATCTAGGCACCTTACATAAGAGGAATCATACAATATTTGTTCTTTTGTGTCTGGCTTATTTCATTTAGCATAATGATTTCAAGGTTTATCCATGTTACATCATGTGTCAGAATTTCCTTCTTTTTTAAGACTGAATAATATTTCATTGTATGCACATACCACATTTTGTTTATCGATGGACACTTCTACTTTTTGTCTATTATAAACAATGCTGCTATGAACATGGGTGTAAAAATATATGTTCAAGTTATTGCTTTTACTTCTTTTGGGTAAATAACCAGAAGTGGAATTGCTAGATCATAGAGTAATTCTATTTTTAATTTTTTGAGTATTCATCATTCCACTTTCTATGGCAGCTCTCATGTTACATTCCCATTAGCAATGTTCAAGGATTCCAACTTCTCTACATCCTCATCAACACTTGTTTATTTTTTTCTTTTCGATGATAGCCACCTTAATGGGTGTGAAGTGGTATCTCACTGTAGTTTTGACTTAGTGATGTTGAGTATCTTTCCATGTGCTTATTGGCCATTCATGTGTTCTTTGAAAATTGTCTATTCAAGCTCTTTGTCCATTTCTTAATTGAGTCATTTAATCAAGTCATTTAATTAATTCAGTGAGTTGTAGGAGTTCTTTATATTCTGTATATTAGTTCTGTACCAGATATATGATTGATGAATATTTTCTTCCATCCTATAGGTTGCCTTTTCACTCTGTTAATAGTGTCTTTTGATACACAAAGTGGCATGGTACTATTTTAAGCACAACTTATTTAATATTCATAACAACTCTATGAGGTAGGTACTGTTATTATTATCCCCATTTACAGATAAGAATACTGAGACATAGAGGGTTTAGTAATGTATCAACATACTATTATGACTGAGCTTAGATTTGAGTCTGTTATGGACTGAATATTTATGCCCGCTCTAAAGTCATATGTTGAAACTGCTTATCAATGTACTGGTATTGAAAGGGCCTCTGGGAGGTGATTAGGTTAGATGAGATAATGAGGGTGGAGCTATTATGAGTGGGATTGATGCCCTTATAAGAATTATGAGAGAGCTTGCATCTCCTTTCTTCTCTCCTCCAGGTGAGGATATAATGAGGATTCAGCAGTCTGTAAAGAAAACTCTTACCCAATTGATCAGGCTGATCTCAAACTTTTAGCCTCCACAACTTGAGAAATAAATCTGTTGTTTATAAGCCACTTATTCTATGGCACTGTGTTATAGCAGCCTGAACAGACAAATACACAGCCCCTGGGTTTGTTGCAGAAATGCCATGTCATAGACACCTCTTGTAATGGAGATCAGTAGCCTCATCACCAAACTCAGTTATCTTTTCTCACCCTTCATTCTACTGCCTAACTTTTTCTCTATCATTTCAAATAATGACCTATTCTCTGTGAAACTCTCCTTCCTTTGGCTACTACACTTTTCTTGGTTCTTCTTCTACTTCTTTGAGAGAGATACATCTCCTTCTTCAGTCTTCTATGCCTTTCTTTTTAAAAAATATACATTTTGATTGATTTCAGACAGGAAAGGAGATGGAGAGAGAGATAGAAACATCAATGATGAGAGAGAACCATTGACTGGCTGCCTCCTACGCACCCCTCACTAGGGATCGAGCCCACAACCTGGGCATGTGCCCTGACTGGGAATCAAACCCTGACCTCCTGGATCATAAGTTGATGCTCAACCACTGAGCCACACCAGCCGGGCTTCTGTGCCTTTCTGCATGCTTACAGCTTCAATGGTCTTCTTCAACCTCCCTCTTTGTTTATTCTTCTCTCTCCAGGAAACATCTTTCTTCTCTGTTGTTATACCTTTCTTTCCAGTAACTGTGAAGGTAAAAAGACCCTGTTTGAAAATAGGGTCTTTACAAACGATCAAGTTAAGATGAGGTCATTTAAGCAGATTTTAATCCAATATGACTACAAAGGGGAGAAATTTGGACACAAATACAGACATTAATACAATCTACAAAGAACACCTGAGATTACCAAAAGCTAGGAAAGAGGAATGTGACAGATTCTCCCTGTAAGCTCCTCAGAAGGAGCCAATAATGCCGAGACCTTGGTTTCAGACTTCTAGCCTCCATAACTGTGAGACAATAAATTTCTGTTGTTTGAGCCACCCAGTTTGTGGTACTTTGTCATGGTGGCCCCAGGAAACTAAATACTTTCCAAAAGCTTGGAAGCAGCTGTCTGTGAGCAGTTTCTCAAACTCACACCTCTGGTCCTAATTATCCTTCTGAGTTCTAGGTCTACAATATCAACATGATCTCATGACTGTCCAACCATGATCCTGCCTTTCCAGAATGTTACTCTTCTTCCATCTCCCTTCTTTCTCACCTTTGGTTCCACCTTGCAACCTTTGTAAATGAGATATCTGTGGCTCCAGCCACTCTGGCTGAAAACCACAAAGTCATCTTTGAGTCCTCATTTTCCACCCCCTTGAAGCTGTCTCCGTTTCTGTAATCCAAGAATCATGTGTGGCCCATTAGTTTGGGAGACTATTCTCAGGTTCCCAGACTTGGCAGCCCTTGTATCCCATGGTCAGAGCCCTATCTGCAGACCCAACTCTACGTAATAGGCAAAAGGATTGAAGGCATGTTAGCCCAAATATTGGGACACAGACTCAAGGACTCCCTACTGTTCTCTCAGATAATATTATGGCCCAGAATCTGAGTACTTGTCTTGTTTCTCCCTATGTAAATAACCAAAGTTTTGCCTCTTAATATTTTTAAAACTAGGGCTTTCTGCCTAACTCCAGCCAGGTGGCTAGAGTTCTGATAGGTACTCACAGGTGTCCTTGAGATCTAAGATTGCAACTCTTCTTCAGATCTGGATTACTTATCATGCCATTTGACCGCTGGCTAGGACATCGCCTGTTATGCCACATCAGAGATTCTGACTCAGCTTGTTTGTCTAATTTGGTGCCCACTGTCCATTTTTTGAAATGAACTAAAATGTATTTAACAGGTCATAGTTCAGAGAGCATATTTACATTTAAATTTTCTTAATTAATCCTAAGAGCCTTAAAGAAATCCAGATATTTGAGAGGTTAAATAACTCACACTAGTTAGCATTTGCAGCATCAGCGCTCACATCCAGGCCTCCTAGCTCTGAATTTCATGCTCTTTTCACTTCACAACATTGTATGCTCCTGTGTCCTAATCTACTGGTTACACAGCACTTCTTTCCAGCCTCCATTAGCCCCATTGAGGCCTCTAGCTCCAGATTCCTCTCTCTCTCCTCATCTTCCCTCTCCTGCTGTAGATAACTGACTTATATCCTATCATATCCAAAGAGTTGATATACGGCGGCTTTTGAAGTGACCTTAAAACCAATGATTCCCCTTCTCAAAGGAATTTTGAACATGGTTTAAGGAATTGCAAAACTATATGGTATCATAAGTATGCAAGTTCCCAAGTATAAGGTCGTCACAATATTTCTCATGAAGACTTATTTTTCAGAGAAGTTTTTTGAAGGTGATATAATGAGATTCCATGTGGTGCCAATATGAGCTGTAATGCAAGAGAAAAGCACAAGTACTGACCAACTCGGATGAATTTATGTCCACTTTTCCACTTCAAGATGGTGTCAATCTTTTAGTAACACTCTCTCCCTTAATGTGTTGTGTATTGCCATTTCCTGGCCTGGCCTGTAAGATGCTGGACATGTGGGGAGAAGCATGAGGGAGAGAACATGGGCTCCAGAGCAAGAGTGGGAATCCTGGCCCCACCACTGTTAGCAGTAACCTTGAGCAAGTTACTTGACCTCTCTCTACCTTATTTTCCTCACTATTAATAGAACACGTGCCTTCGTGTTGTTGGAAGGATTAAATAATTAATTTAAATAAAGTGCCTAGAACAGCACTTTGCCTGTAGAACTTGCTGTTTCACCATTTGCTATTCTATATGCACAGGAATGCACACCCGAGTCCCTAGAGGAATCATTACTACTGGATAGTCAGAGGAGATTTAAAACTGAAGACTTCAGAAAGCTCAGTCTATTAGCTGCCATGAAATGTCTCCATATTCCTTTCTTCCATGCAACAAATGTAAATAATTAGTTTTTACATGAGACAATCCTTTATTAACCTAATAAATATGTATGACCTCATAGTGATAGTGAGTTGCCAGGCACCTGACTCGGTTGTCGCATGAGCAAACACTGTCACAGAATAAGTAGTCGGTCATTAAGAAAAAACAGTTGGTAATGGGTATAGGGTCAGAGCAGCCTGCCAAACACAATTTTTTAAAAAATGATGAGGTGAAGGCCCATTATAATTTCTCTCCAGTGGCCTACTTATAGTTGTTAACAAATTAAAGATCTGTGATGAGTTATACCTTCCTACGTTTTCTGGTATACTCTTAAAACTTACAATCTGAATTAATTACCACAGAGGCAAGAATGTTAATCAAAACAACAGTAGCATAATTGCACCGTATCTTGTGCTTCTGAGTTACTTCCTTACAAAGGAAAAAATAATATTTTCTATGATAGTGTCAGGTTATACAGGCTCCTTAATAACATAAGATACAGAATCTTCCTTATTGTTAGTTCTACTCATTAATTTTTGTAAAAACTGAACCCACAATCACAAACATGTTTTTAAACTGTATTATATTATTTTTCTGGATTACAAGGTAACTTAAAAATTATAATATGAACATTATTTAGATGTATGAAGTGATGTGATAAAAATAAAATAAAGCTGACATAACTACATCAGTTATCATGTCAAAATTATATAGGTTCATTGGTAAGGGAAAAGAAAGGGCCAGGAAATATATTAAATCATCTATGTTTTTAGACATATGGGACCTACAGGTTTTAAATAATACTCCGTACATATTCCCTTTAAAAAATATATAACTCAAAATGAGTGTCACTTTTCAAGGCCCCATTTATATTACAAGAGAAACAGCCACTGTATTAAATAAAAACCAGGAATAAGAATTTATTCCAAGAGGGAACAAAGGAGATATTGACCAAATAAAATTTTATTGTCTTAATTAATTAATTTCAAAGTTTTCCTTGTGATCTTGACCTACAGCGTGTTGCAACAGCACTCTCAACAGACCAGTTAGTAATCCTGGGAAAGGCAGATTTAACTGGTTCTTTTTGGATTTTTAAAAGCTAGATTGAATGTCCAATGGCAAGACTCCTGTTCTGATAAACTCTTCTTTATCTAAATACCTGCCTTTCTCTTAATCTCCATTGACTCCACGGGCCCTGAAGATAGCAGCTGCGCCATCTGATAGAAGATAAACCCGTGTGCCTGTTTTCCACCCTCATTGAAAAAAACCTTTGAGTTTGTAACTTGGGCCTGAAGATGCTTATCACACAATCTTCAGTTGCCAGGAATTCAAAATTGGGCCATGTCGGTCACTGCTGGGATCTGCCCTCGCTGCTTCTATTTATTTTAAAATATATATGTATATATCAGCATAAATACTGAACTGAATGTAGTGCCCTTAACGAGAAAGATTGTGCCGTTCCTCCTGCAGGAATTTATTTAAACTACGTGGCTTGTCTGCTGAAGAAAAGTTATTCAAATGTTCCTGATAGTGCCCTAGATCCCGTTACAGTCTCATTTCATTCAGGCTCTGGATTCTTTTAAAATAGTATGTGTTAGAACAGTTTGTAACCCAACAGGACACAAACTAGATTTTTGCTTCTGAGAAGTCAACTCAAAGGAGACCCAAGGCAGAATCTAAAGTTAAACTGACATGCTGAAGTTAAACTAATCAAAATGTGTTTCAGGTTCCCAAAAATGAAAAGGAAGGTTTTGTTTCCAAGTTTCAAAGACCCAAAGATCCTGGAGTTTAGAATGTTTTTATCTCAAGCAAATTTACCCAATGGGGAATTATCTTCAGCAATTTTTCTTCCTCAAATTTTGCTCTTTCTGCTATTTATCCCCCTAAGCTAGTGCCCTGCTCTCCTTTTCTTTATCCTCTCTACGCTCTCTCGGGTTGGGACATCAAAGTATCCTGACTAATAAATCCATGCAGATATCCGAAGGGGCCTCAAGAAATATGCATTCAACAGGGTTCTTTCTGAACTTAATGCTTCTTCCCTGTGCTATTGAATCAGCCTTTCTCCCCAAATAAAATATTTGTATGTTGGCAGTCAATGAGTCTTTTATTTTTAGTCCAATGGCAACCACCTCCATTTACTATCTGCTTTTCCTCTCCAGCATCTTAAAACTCTTGGTCTCTTTCCTCTGTTAATATTCAGCCAACATTTATTGAGAGCTGACTAATACAGAAGTTATATCCAAATAAACTAAAGTATAAATAATACAAAGGAGTAAATGGGGTTGTTTCACCAAAGCAAGGACCACTTCCGGTTGTTATGTTGTTGTTTTGCTTCTTAAAGGCATCATAAGTTCCATATTATGAACACCAGTTTTAAACACAATTAAAATTAATTTGTAACCCTGCAATGAAAAGATGAAATGAGTCCACAAAGCCCTGTTTGGTAAATTGAAATGAAATCAGATTTGGAAATTTGCTGTAATCCTTGTATAATGAAATCTCTACTGAAATTTAAGGATTTCTGTCAAAATCAAAATAGTAATCAAAGTGAAATGAATTTGCTAATCAAAAACTATTTATATAAATTAATGTTATTATTCAAAAGTGTATAATTGTTTTAAAATATCTAATGAGATTTCCTTCTGTGGTTTTTAGCTTCACTTTTATTTTTTCATTGAATATCAGATAAATGTGTCTAATGGGTTGAGAAGTTTCCAAGCAGAAATCAGAGAATTTTTTTTATCAAAGTATAGTTGATATACAATATTATATTAGTTTCAGTTGTACAGCATAGTGATTGAACTGTTTCATATTAGAGACATGTCCCTCCAAAGGGGATCTGCAATCGCAGACTATATTCCACCCCCTCATGCATAGAAGACAAGACACATTGATCATTGTTTCCAGGAGAAAGCCTCTGGGAATCAGTGTTCCAACTCTGTTGCCCCCGCTGGTAACAGAGACCTCAGGGTTGACGAATTCACAGCAATCTGCTGGACTCCAGGAGAGGGACCTGACAGGTGCTTGCATGGGTGCAGCAGCCTTGACATGTTATGTCTACAGAGATAAAGTTCTTTCTCAAGCTT
>NW_006284615.1:1312134-1318358 GCF_000327345.1 Myotis davidii
CTCCCCAAATAAAATATTTGTATGTTGGCAGTCAATGAGTCTTTTATTTTTAGTCCAATGGCAACCACCTCCATTTACTATCTGCTTTTCCTCTCCAGCATCTTAAAACTCTTGGTCTCTTTCCTCTGTTAATATTCAGCCAACATTTATTGAGAGCTGACTAATACAGAAGTTATATCCAAATAAACTAAAGTATAAATAATACAAAGGAGTAAATGGGGTTGTTTCACCAAAGCAAGGACCACTTCCGGTTGTTATGTTGTTGTTTTGCTTCTTAAAGGCATCATAAGTTCCATATTATGAACACCAGTTTTAAACACAATTAAAATTAATTTGTAACCCTGCAATGAAAAGATGAAATGAGTCCACAAAGCCCTGTTTGGTAAATTGAAATGAAATCAGATTTGGAAATTTGCTGTAATCCTTGTATAATGAAATCTCTACTGAAATTTAAGGATTTCTGTCAAAATCAAAATAGTAATCAAAGTGAAATGAATTTGCTAATCAAAAACTATTTATATAAATTAATGTTATTATTCAAAAGTGTATAATTGTTTTAAAATATCTAATGAGATTTCCTTCTGTGGTTTTTAGCTTCACTTTTATTTTTTCATTGAATATCAGATAAATGTGTCTAATGGGTTGAGAAGTTTCCAAGCAGAAATCAGAGAATTTTTTTTATCAAAGTATAGTTGATATACAATATTATATTAGTTTCAGTTGTACAGCATAGTGATTTGACATATTTCTTACAATGTGAACACCATAGTTTAATAACCATCTATTACCATACACAGTTATTATGGTGATAGACTATTTTCCCTATGCTGTACATTGCACCACCATCATATTGTTGTTTTATAACATTCTGGAGGTTTATACTTCTTATTCCCCTTCACCCTTTCTCACCCATCTCCCTACCCACCTTCCCTCTGTCAACCTCAGTTTGTTTTCTGTATCTATAAACCTATTCCTGTTTTATTGTATTTGTTCTTTTGTTTTTGTTTTTAGATTCTTCATGTAAGTGAAATCATATGATATTTGTCTTTGTCTGGCTTATTTCACATAGTACAGTAACTTCTAGTTTTATCCATGTTGTCACAAATGGCAAGATTTTCATGATCTCTTTTAGCTGAGTGATATTCCATTGTACTGCTGATGAAAAAAAGAGGTTCTATGGTGAGTAATCAGGGTGGTCTGATCATAAATTCCTAATTGGGCAGCTCTTGGTGAGTACTCTCCCTCTAGGCATAGAACTTTGTGATAAAAGGTTTGTCTTTATCTTAAGTAAGCCCTTTCCATTGTTTTTATGCATCTAGGTTAACACACCTTTGAAATTACCACACTCAAAAGAGGACATAATCTTGTTAACTAATCCAACTCCTGCCTTGCTTTCTCCTACCTCCATGTAATCTTCCTTACATCCCCTCCTTAATTCCAAATACAGAAAAGAAACAGTCTATTGAGATCTTGCTTCCAGGCATATCCTGTGTTTGGCTCAAATAAACTCATATAATTCTCTATTGGTTTGGACGTCCATTGGCCATATCTTTGTCTTGTTTGAAGAAAAGTCTGTTCAAATACCCTTCCCTTTTGATCCTGGGACACTTTGGTGTTGGGTTGTCCTTCCTGGGAGGCTGTAAAGGGAATTTACAGGCACATAGGAGTACAGGGCACATGAGGAAGATGGAATGGGAAGCAGAAAGAGATTTTAGCAAATTTGAAGTTAAACAGCAATTGTTCTATGGCCCAAGGGCCAAGTCCAGAAGTCCAGCCTTCTGTCTTCTGTTTATTGCACAGAATAGCTATGAATGTTCCTAATATATATACATACATATATATATAATATATATGCAATGTTGAGAGAGACTCATTGATCAGCTGCTTCCTGGACAACCCACGCTGGGGATCAAGTCCGCAACCTGGGCATATGCCCTGACCGGAAACCGAACTGTAACCTCCTGGTTCATAGATCGATGCTCAACCACTGAGCCATGCTGGCTGGGCTGTTCCTACATTTTTTTAAATGGTTGGGAGGGGGAATAAAAATAATAATACCTGTGACATATGAAAATTATATATAATTCAAATTTCAGTATTTGTTAACAAAATTTTATTGTAATACAACCATGCTCATTTGTTTACATATCACCAATGGCTGCTTCTACACTATAAAAGAGATTTGAATACTCATGGCAGAGACAGCATGGCTGCCAGAAAATCCTATAATATTGACTCACCCTTTTCAGAAAAAGTTGGCAGGAATGTCCAAGAAAAGCTGTAAGTCTAGAAATAGGTAAAGCAATACTCTCCCTTCACCCTACCATAGGGCCAGCGAAGGTATATGTGACACAGAAGCAACGTCATGGCTGAGTCTCATATGTGCTGTACAGGATTTGCAGACTGGAGGCTTTGCTACACTGTTGAGGCACTCAGGGGTGTTCATTTCTTCTTCTCTGATGATCCCATCACTACTCCCCAGTTTTTTGTACCAGACGTCCACACCCCAGAATTCATAACTTTGAATAAAGCTATTAGCATTATGATTCAGTTCCTTTGACATGAAGTTTACAAAAGGATTTGGAGGGCTAATTTGGGAATTTGTGAAAATGTTCTCCAAATTGCAGACACTGTGTGAAAACAGACGGGAAAATACAGCCTCTTTGTCAATCATGGAATTTTCATTCATGTGGTTGAGCCTAAATCAATGTGACTTAACAATGTTAAGGCTCATAAAAGATGACTAGGGCTTGGAAGCATGCCAGTAAAGGTTTCCTGATTACTACAGGCTGACTACTTCAGATTATTGTTGGAAAGCTAGTGAATGAGGCAGACAGGATGTAACACTAGAGATTAGTATTATGAATTGGAATTTATCACTGACTTTAAATTATGTCTGGAAGGTGGGGAGGTGAGAAGGTGCAGATTTGTTCATAGGACTTAAACTAAAATGTATTTATTGATAAAATTTATATAGAACCAGTCTGAAAATTTATTTCTAGTTTTTCATGCTTAAAAGAACTACTATATACATGTCTTAGAGAATTTTTTTTTTTAGCTATTGCAGAAATATTTATAGCATGCTAATGAGGTATATGAGTATATGAACTTGGCCAGGTCCTGGTGATACAAAGATAGATAATGGTTCATTTCCTCAGAAAAAACTTACTTCTACAGACAGAAAACCAGAAGAATCGAGAAAAAATAATCTTAATAAGGCAATAAATAATTCACTCATAAAATCAAAGTATTACTTAGTTCAGTTTTGACACAGAGTAGTCATGCCTAAGATAAATGTTACTGGTGCCCTAGTCAGGTCGCTCAGTTGATGAGAAAGTCATCCAGATATACCAAGGTTTCAGTGATCCCTGGTAAGGGTACATACAAGAATCTACCAATGAATGCATATTTAAGTCGAACAACAAATTGATCTATCTCTCTCTCTAATGAATAAATAAAAACAATAATAAAAAGATAAATGTTATTATCTATAAAGCATTTGGAGTTTCTTAGCCAAAAGTCTCTAAATAAATACAAAATTATCAAAAACCAAGTCAATCTATTTTTAATTCAAGACACAATAGGAAAGACTTAGATGGTATGAGACTTAGCAAGAAGAAAGAGAAGAGAAAGGGAGTAGGAAATGACACATACTGAGTGGGAAGGCATATTAAAATATAAAACCAAGAGAAGTTTTATGAATTCATCTTTTTATACCAAAAGACCAGTATATATTTTTAAATTGTTAAGTGCTAGCTTATAGTAAGTGGCTTTCAAATTTAGTGAGTGTAGTGATCAGTTGGGGTACTTGTTTAGATGTAGATGTCTAAGCTTGTACCCAGAGTTTATGCTTGTGCCGATCCATGTGGGGCCTGGAAATCTGCATAATTTATAAGCTTCCCATATGATTTTCAGACATGGCTTTGAGAAACTGCTTTAGGTTCTACTATATATGAAAAATGGCAGCTAATCAGATCTGTGAACACAGCAAAGCGTGCCTGCTCCCTGGTCAGTTTTGCTAAGCAATCCCGAAAGTTCTAGTCACAATGGACTGTCTTACAATGGTGGCCTACTAAGTGGATTGTAGATATATTCATGTCCATATAATCAAACAATGAAGACATTCAATTTTCATCTTGTTGAACCAGAGCCAATGGAATTATAAGAGGGAGAACTTAGCCTTAGAAAACTAAAACCACCATCTTTGTAATGCAATTTTTGTAATTTGGATAAAAGCACCTTTCATATGGGTGTAATTTTATTTACTGTTGATATTTTGTACACACTTGTATTCATTCAAAATATCATTTGCATGAGAAAAAGACCTGGACCACAAAGGATGAATATTTATTACTAGAGGCCCGATGCACAAAATTCGTGCAAGAGTAGGCCTTTCTTCCCCCGGATGCTGGCATCAGCCTCCCTCTCGCACCCAGGACCCGGGCTTCCCTTGTAGCCGCAGCTTTGTCCTGACAAAGCTGGAAGGTCACCCAGTCTAATTAGCATATTTTGCTTTTATTATTATAGGTTAGAGAGTATCCCTTTACATGGAGGTGGTATGGTACCTAGACATTAATATGTTACTGGGCCCAAGTCTATAGATAAGGTTATCTTTTGGCCAACATATAGTACATACCATGTAATTTCCACAAACTTATTTGAAGAATTGAATTTACTTTTCAAAAGCCAAAATAACAAGGAAAAAAAGGATCCCATATTGTCCTACCTAAGCATTTTTATACAACAAAAAATTCCCAATACTTTTTTAATGTGGTTAATGTGATTGTATGCAATTGTCCAGTTTGAGTTAAACTGCAATTTTACTTAACTGTTTTTGTAATATTTTATAATTTTATAATAATTATTCAATTATAGTATTATTCCATAGATATACTATGTAAAACTTTCATCATGGAAACAAAGAATCATATTTTTCAATTCAACATGATTCAATAATTATTTATTAAGATGCTCATTATTCTACTAGACATAGGGAAGGATGGAAAAGATATATGAAGTGAATTATTTATAATATAACTATAAAAAAAAACAAGAGATCAAAAGTAGATTTTAAAAACCAGAGGCAAGCCAAGGCATCTTATACAGAAAGATGAGGTCACGGTGGCAGCATGTGGAGCCCAAGCACACAGTCCTTACTCCAGGAAGCCCATGTGATGGCACTAAAGTTAACAGATGACCTCTGTTCCCTGCCTTACTTCCTGCACATGACACTCACAAGATTTACCCTGGGGAAGAGAATGCAGTCAAAACCAGTGTCTGAGCACTGGGTTCATATTTAGGAATTAGTCACGGACTTGGAGAAGTACTTTTCATTATTTATACACAAGCTTACTAATCAAGAAATCAAAGAAATAATAGGAAATAAACAGAGCTTTTTCATTAGAACTTCAGGCTTAAAAAAACTTTTAAAGCTGTTTTGCTGTAGCTGTCGGTACATGTGACAATCACAACACTCCATGTGTGTTGTAACTTTTACCAAACATTTACCAAACATCCCCTTCCTGCAGCAGAGACAGGACTAGGATAAGGGGGGATTATTTTTCTTCTCACTCTTCTTCTTTTTTTAAAAAAAATATATTTTATTGATTTTTTACAGAGAAGAAGGGAGAGGGATAGAGAGTTAGAAACATCGATGAGAGAGAAACTTCAATCAGCTGCCTCCAGCACACCCCACACTGGGGATGTGCCTGCAACCAAGGTACATGCCCTTGACCAGAATCGAACCCGGGACCCTTTAGTCTGCAGGCCGACGCTCTATCCACTGAGCCAAACCGGCCAGGGCTCTTCTCACTCTTCTTTGTACTATTTTGCATTTCCCTTTATTTTTTCCTTCCCAGGAATCTTCATTTATCTTATTTTTGATGATAGTTTTCAACTGTAGAGAGCAGGGGTCGGTCCAGTTTTTTGTTTTGATTAGCAATAGGAATATGAAACGTTTTAATTTAATTTAACATGCCTCAACAGTTGTGTATTAAATATCCATATTCTCAGTTCTCCATTAGACACTAGAAAGAACGCAGAAGATGCATAACAGGAACCCTACCTTCTAGAACCCGGAAATCCTGTTGGAAGGTATATAGACAAGAACTAGATGGAACACTATGAGATGACATGTGAAGATGATGATGATGTTGGTGGTGGCAGTGACCCTTAACCAAGGGCTGTCTTGTGTACATTACACTTGTTTTTAATACTCAAGAGAA
>NW_006284615.1:1318421-1321388 GCF_000327345.1 Myotis davidii
CATACCCTGCAGTACAAATGTACAAAAGATATAAGTTGATGGTTGTGTCTTTAGGGATCAGAGAAGGCCAGCTTACATAAAGCAGCTGTGGATCATAAAGGAAAGGAATTCCATAGCTATTGGAATGTACATCTGGAAAGTTCTCCTGTCAAAGAACAGTGATCTTCAGACTCTTTTAAGTCTGAAACAACTTTAAAAAAAAAAAAAAGCAATACATGGCTGGCCATTTAAAACTCTTGCCCAACCGTTTAAAACTCTTGCCCAACCAGCATCAAACATAGCATTATCAGTAACGAGTAATAAACTGAGAAATGAAGGTCGAAAGAGAAGTATCAAATGGAACCGAACTCCAGGGAAGTGATTGCTGTCCGCCAGTTCAGAGCTAGGGCAGTCTTAAGGCCCCTCTGAGCTTTGTCTATTGTGTTCTTGCAAGGACTGACCACAATGCTGTCACCTGCTTTTCCTCTGTTAAAAGTGAATGACTGGCTGGAAGTAAAAATCAGCTTGGTCCTACTACACAAATGGTAGATTTTTATGAATTAATTTTATTCATGGTTGTGTGAGAGCCATGTTGGCTCCAAGATAAAATCTTACAGAGCTTTGGCAGAGTTTTTCATGGGGGAGGAGGTCATTGGTGACGGAGAGCAGCTCTCTCAGGAGCTCATGGGTCAGCTTAAACAATCTCTTAAGCAATAAATTAGACAACGCTTTCAGCAAGTAGAAAGGCTGTGGACATTTACTATAAAAAAAGAGGGTGACAAACATTTGGGGACTAATTAATAATCAAGGTAACAGAATACTGTTTTTCTAAAAACAATCAGAAATTAGACGACCTAGAAAATGGTGGTTGTTGACAAGTTGATGAGGCAGAACCAGTGAAAATAATATAGGCTCAGTGTATGCAGTGAAACACTCCTGAACACGCCATTTCCCGTTAGGGTCCCTTCTACATGCTGTGTAGATAATATAGATTCCCCAACAGTAAAGGACCTCTGTCAGGCCTTTGCCAAGCAATTCAAGCCAAGTTCTGAGCGCCCATCTTGTTCCAAGCACCATTCTAGCATCTGAGGATACAGCTGGACGTATCCTACTGTATCCTCAGATAGTAGGAGTAGGAATGGGAGGCAATAGTGGAGGGGAGATCCCGACTTTCTAATCGAAGTGGGAACTACAATTCTCTAAGGACCACAAGGTCTGTAATGGCCTAGGCCAGTGATGGCGAACCTTTTGAGCTCTGCGTGTCCGCATTTTGAAAAACCCTAACTTAACTCTGGTGCCGTGTCACATATAGAAATTTTTTGATATTTGCAACCATAGTAAAACAAAGATTTATATTTTTGATATTTATTTTATATATTTAAATGTCATTTAACAAAGAAAAATCAATCAAAAAATGAGTTCGCGTGTCATAGGTTCGCCATCACTGGCCTAGGTCTTACTGCCATCTTAACTCCTTCAATAAAAGCTTCAACTCTGCATACTTGAGAACTTAAAGGGACTATTTCTAGTTTTATAATGAAAACCAATTTCCCTTTTCAGAACTCTCCTTTGTTGCTTCTTGTGTTAAACATGCTTATTTTGAAAATGACCAACCTCTATAAATTTAGTTTACATAACATGGAAGATGAAGGGGAGAGGAAGAAAACAAATATTTCTTGGAGATGAGGCAAGATTCAGTTTGCCTATTTTACATCGTCACTGCTAAATTCCTTTGCCCTGAAAAACACTCAAGTTTCTTTTCCGTGTGACTCACCAGCAAATTGCTTGCTGTTCCTTAGATGTGGGTTCTACAGTGTGTGGATCAGGGATATCAAATGCCCAAAATGTGTGGGGGGCGGGAAGCACAGCTTATATTTTAGTCTAAGAATAATTCTATCATAAGCAAGTAGAACTTGTTTAGAATTCTACTAAACAACTAGAAAAATCCCCTTTCATCATTAAAAAACTCATGTTAAGCTTAGCAATAACAGTCGCATTAAAATAATTTTATGTTATATCCTCAGGACATCTATGAACAATGAAAGCTACAAGCAACTCTGTCGTCATTAGTTGATTTGGTTCATACAAATATCTTATAAACTGCTCCTAAAAGAGAGAGAGATTACATTTCACCCTTTTCCTTTTATCCCCTTTTATTTTTTCTAAAAAGGTGGACTCGTATTTCTGGATAACACCATTTAAGCAATTTATCAAATATTTAATTCAAGAAATACCAACTGCCATCAGAAAACACAACTGTCTCAGCCCCAATATAATAACTATTGGGGCCATATATTCAATTTGTCACCCATACTGGAGTCTTTCCACTAGTAGAGGTTGCAGGAACAGGTAGAGGAAGAATTTTGTGAGCAGATACTGTGAAATAAAATGAAGACCTTATAGTAAATAGTTCATTGTTATTTAAGAATGTCTATCCTAGTCTTTGTGTCTTTCTTTGCAGAATATAGTTTATTTTTAGTTGCGCAGCTATAATTAGAACCCAGTATTTTAAGCTTCCAAAATTGTGGAAAAGAATGCTACTTATTTACTAAGTCATTAGGCCTAACACAATAACAAGGTGCCCAAGTCTGTAAAAACTTGCTTGAACAGAAAACAATGTGTTTGCTGAGTCTTTTATTTTAATTTTTTTTGAGAGAGAGAGAGAGAGTTGGTCCACTTATTCATGCATTCATTGGCTGATTCTTTTTTTTTATAATTATAGGTAATATTTATTGAATATTTATTATTTTTCACCACTTTACCAAACTTTTTTATATGTTATCTTAGTTAATTTTTACAACAGTCTTTCTCTCTTTCTATCTCTCTCTGTCTCACTCTCTCTCTGTCTCTGTCTCTTTTGTTAATCCTTACCTGAGGATATTTTCCCCATTGATTTTTTTTTTTAGAGAGAGTGGAAGTGAAGAGAGAGAGAGAGAGAGAGAGAGAGAGAGAGAGAGAGAGAGAACTAAATGTGAGAGAGACACATTG
>NW_006284615.1:1321404-1334015 GCF_000327345.1 Myotis davidii
CTGAGGGGGAGAAAGGGAAAAGAGAGAAAGGGAGGGAGAAAGAGAGAGAGAGAAACATCCATGTGAGAGAGACTCGTTGGCTGGTTGCCTCCCACATGTGCCCCAATAGGATTGGGGATCAAACTTAACTACCCCGCCAGGGCTTGCTGAGTCTTTTAAATGCACTAACAGACTCCGCATTAAAAAAATTTCCCATGAAAATTAGAGACTGTCTTGAAGTGTATTGAAAGTAACCTATGTTGCTCTGGCCCATGTGACTCAGTTGGTTGGGCATTGCTCTATGCACTGAAAGGTTGCCAGTTCGATTCCTGGTCCGGGCACATGCCTGGGTTTCAGGCTTGAACCCTGGTAGGGGGCATGCAGGAGGCAGCCAATCGATGTTTTGCTCTCACATTGATGTTTCTCCTCCTCTCCCTTCCTCTCTCCCTAAAAATCAATTTAAAAATATTTTTAAAAAGCAACCTATATTCATTTAAAAGAAAAAAAAAGGTACCACTATTATTCTTTATTCTGAAGTGTAAAGTTAGGGAGAGATTGAGAAAAAAGAGCTGTTTGCTTAAAAAAATAATTGTCATTTTGAGGGCTGACCCAGCTTTCATGGATAAAAGAAAAAGTTGAATTGTGTGAACAAAATGAAATATTGAAAATATCTAATTCTCTAAAGCACCACAGTGACCACTACACAATTTAATCTCTCTCCTCCAGTGAATACACAGTATGAGAGGCCAGGTTTCTGGTTTTCTGAGGCAGCCATTTAATCACTAGCAATTTAAATTCATTCATATCACAGCCGAACTCATTGCAACCTCCCTCCCAAGGCCTTAGAATCAAGTTGTGTTGTTATGATCAGACAATGTTAAGGATATTAAAAAACATTTTTTCTTACTGTATTTTTAAAATTTATCATTTTTAAATCTTTATTGTTGAAAGTATTACATAGGTCCTCCTTTTCCCCTCATTAACCTCTTCTAGCCCCCTCCCCCCTCCCAGGCCCTCACCACCCATTGTCTGTGTCCAAGGGTTATGCTTATATGCATACAAGTTCATTGGTTGATCTCTTCCCATCCACCCTCCCCAAGGATACTAAAATGCATTTTTATCTATTTCTTTTCCACCACAACTTTTTTTTTTCAAGTCTCTAATGCAAACAATTACTTTTAAATATGCCTTAAAAGAACAACCAGACTATTTTCTTTATGGAAGCAGATTCCTTCATCTCTAATATTCTGTTATTCTTCATTCTTATACCTGTCCTTCCTTTTTCTCAGTATTCCTGGAAGCACTCTGAAAAATGATCAAATACCTAATAAACAATTGGAAAGATTTTTGCATTGATTCTATTATCTCTAAGAAAAATGGAAAAGCAAATGGAGTCCATATTTGTGATGACCCTTCTATGTGTCAAACTCAGTTGTGGAATTTCCACACATGCTTCTTATGAATGCTGTAATCCTAAGAGGGTGCTGCGATTGCACCCATTTTGCAGGGGAGAAAATTGAGGCCCAGAGAGATTTAGCAATTGTCCCACAGATGTAGCTGGGCAAGAGTGGTATCTGACCCTAGTTGTGTGTAACTTCAAAGCTCATGCTCTTTGTAAACAAAGTAAAATATTATCCCTGGAATTTTGACTAATGTTATTTACAAATATAACCTTATATAAGCATGCCTTTATTTAATGACTAATATTTTCAAAGCACTATCACATATATCATTCCGTATCAGGGCAGCTGGTAGAAGGGAGAGGTTGTGGGGGTTGTTGTGAGGATTAGGAATAATGTATATAAAATATAATACCAAGTGTAAAACAAGTACTCAATAACTATTATTATTATTATTATTATTATTGATTTTCCCAGCAGACTTAGAAGGTAGGTAGTACAGTTGTTATCATTCCCTTTGAACAGACTTTTTCTATAAAGACTGAGCCCTTTCACACTCCACAAACAAGAATTACTTTCAAATTTTTATTTACTTACAGGAATTTCAAAATCCCATACTCAACTTCAGTTTGTTTGCCATGCAGGCGGGCAGGGCATGGGAGGGAAGTTGGCGTGAGACAGGCTGACAGTCTTTCCCAGCAGAGTCAAAATTAGAAATTTTGCCTTCAGTCTCCGCTGCACCTGAGCGATACCTAAGGATGTTCTCTCTCAGAAGCTGCATTACCTGCTCACAAGGGGTAATGGAGAGTCTTCCTTTCCATTTCTGACCTCCACCGGGAGGGGAGCGCCCCCTGCAGAGGCGTGGACCACGCTTGTTTATCAGTGAGAGTGGTAGCCTGACCAGAGCGATGGTTCCAGTTCTGGTTTGACTTCTGTGGCCACCTCAGGAAGCAGGACGTATGCAGGAACTGGATAGTAGGCAGCGAAGTACAAGAAAAGTGCTCAGTATCAGTGACTCACAGCGAGACAGGAAATCTCAAGCAGGCCCACCCTTCCTTCCTGCCTCGGTACCAGCTGAGCTACAGAACCACAGGCCACAGCCAACCTCGAGTCTCGGTGGTGAGCTGGAGCCCACAGAGGTAGGGCCTCTAAGTCAGCTCTCTAAACGGATTAGAAAAGCATGCTTGTCCATCCTAGAGAATAGCTTTTCTGTTGAGCTGTCTCTTGCACCTTCACCCAGTATCCCCTGGTTTATTCTGGTCTTTGTATTGTTTTTAAACATGAAAACAATGGGCTTGACACAATTCAACTGAGTGGCCCTCATTTGCACCATGTTTTACAAGCATGCAGGAAATGACAATAATCATCATTATCAATTAAATAGAGGCCCGGTGCATGAAATTTGTGTGTGTGTGTGTGGGGGGGGGGGCGCCTTAGCAAAGCCTGCACCCTTTCACAGTTCGCAGGCCCTCAGGGGATGTCCAACTACATTTTTAAAAAATCACCCTGTACTTAATTTTCTTACTAACTCCCTTCACTCTCACATTCTATTTCTTCTTTTTATTTAATTATTTTCTTGGCCTCACCCCATTTTAGCATCCTTCTCTTTCCTGCTTTCTTTCTCTCCCTCCCTTTGAACCTCCCGTGGCCCCTGTCCCTCCCTCTCTCCTCCCTTCTCTCCCTTCATTCCCTGTGTCTGTCTCCTTATTACTCCTCCCACCCTCCCCCCATTCACCTTTCCCTTGTGAGCCTGCACCCTGCCTCCCTCCCTCCTTCCTTATTATTACCCTCCGGCCCCCTGCCATGTTCACGGTTTCTCTTTTAAACCTTCCCCTTTCCTCTCTGGGACCTGCTGCCAGCCCGGCCTGAGCGCACTTTGATATTAAAGCTTCTGTTCAGGGGGCGTTAATCCCCAGCACAGGGCCCAGCCCTGGCCAGGCCTTCACCATCCCCCCTTCCCCGTCCTCCCTGCCACCATCTTCCCCCCATTCCCTGCCGGAGACACCCCAACTTCTAGTCAACAAAGTACACTTAACATGCCACCAACCTAACCCTGGCCAGTGTCTTTGGGGTTCAGCCATGGGGGATGAAAGTGGTACCCTCCTTAGTGTCTGACTCCACCCCAGCTAAGCTGTGCCTCCCCTCCCAGCGCAGGGCTCCTGGCCCAGCGAGGGTGCCCAAGGCCCACGTGGCCTGGGCACTGCTGCCAGGAAGCAGGAGCACCTCCACCCAGAAGGCCTCCGACCATCTACCCCTCTGTCCCAACAGCCCGCGCCGGGGGCCACCACCTTCCTCCTGCATCTGGGTGGGGCTCCCCACTCTGCACCGCCTGCACCCCACCCCTCGCTGGGTGCAGCTCTCCCCCCTCCCCACCACTCCACCCCCTACCCCCAGTCGCCACCCCCTCCCGAATGCAGCCCTGCATTTTCTTCCTTTTTCCATTCCTGCGTCTTTTTCTTGTTCCCTTTCTGTATTTCTGTTTCTCCTCTCGGCTTGTCTGCATGCAGGCCTGCCTTCCTCTACCTCTCCTTCCTTATCCCCTCCTATCATATCCTATCCTACCTACCCCGTGCCTCGAAGCTGCCTGAACAGGGGGTGGGACGCAGCCTGCCTACTGTTCGTTATGTGGCAGCATCCCGGACAATTTGCATATTCCTCTGTTATTAGTATAGATGCCTCCATGATAGCAACATGGCAGAATGTGTCTCTCTGGCAAAAATGTGAACACATTTACAGTAGATTTTGGAACCCGGTGTGAAATTCCTTCAATAAAGTTACAGCAGTTTCTCTTCATGAGAGAAGCAAATGATTATAATGGTGATAAAGACTAGCAATTATGCCAAACACGAAGCACTTTGTACATTTTAAATCATTTAAGTTTTACAACTACCCTGTGAGATAAGCATTATTATTGTTCCAGATGAGGAGAAAATGAAAGCCTCTTCAGTGTCTCCAAATATTGTTTTTAAACCTTAAAAACAAACCTCAAACAACAACAAATATATCTAATAAAACTGCCCCTTGCAATGACTTGTGAATGAATGAATGAATGACACAAAACAATGATCTATATGTTTCCCAGGTTTGGTCAAGCTCAGTAATATATTTCTAATTCATCCAATAAAAAAAAAAAAATCCCTCCCGAAAGTCAAAACTCTGAAATAAGTTATTATAACACAGCAAGCTGGTCAGTATCTTCTGGAAACCACTTCCCTGTCTTCGTGCCCAGAAAGTGGCCGAATTTTGAGTTCCTGTGTGTCAGTGAAGGAACTAGGGCTCAGGTTGAAAAAAAAAACATTTCTTGGAGGGGTAGGAGGGGGTAAAGATATACAAAACCTTTCAGTTTTCATCTCCTTTTATTTTCCAGATATCTCTAAGCTCAACTCACACCCTGTGTTCTAACCACTGCCAAAATACTTCTAATGCACGTGTCCATTGTTTTGTGTCTTTGAATAAGGTGCTGTTTTCTCTTTCGGAAAAACCACCCACCCCATTTCACCCAGCAGGTACCTGCAATTCCTCCAGCATCCAAGCATTCTGAATTCTGTCTGTCTGTTCATATACTCCAAGGGGGCTAGGGGGAGTGGGGAATGAGGAGGGGGAGAGACAAGGTCACTGGTCTGATGGAGCTTTCATTGTAGTGCAAAGAAAGACACACATTAAGAGAGAAAAAGAAAGAATGAATGGAGGAGAGAGGGAAGAAGGGAAAGAAGTAAGTGAACAGGAGAAGGAAGGAAGCAAGGAAGGGAGGGAGGGAGAGAGGGGGGGAGACAGGCAGACACTACCATGTCATGATGACAGTAATGCAGAGACATATGACGGTGGGTGACTGGGTGGTTACTCACTCAAGTGTCAGGGATCCAGCCACCAGAGCTGAGCTCTGAATGGCAAGAAGCCAGTCATGCAGAGACAGGCACCGCCAGTTCAGACGTGCTGAGCTAGAGAGCAGGCTTGATTCCCAGCACTGAAGGGAGCCAGCGTGACTGAGGTGCAGTCAGTGAGAAAGGCAACAGTCAGATCCCACTGACTTTGTAAGACCAGTAAGAAGCTTCAACTGAAATATTAGAGCAGAGAATTGATACAATCTATTTGAATAAATCCCTCTGACTGTTGCATGCACATTGGATTTTAAGGGGTCAAGTGCAGAAGCAGGAAGACAAGTGAGGATACAGGTACGTGAGTCAAGGTGCTTCCTCTCTGTGCTCACACACGCTTTATAAATACTCAGTATTAACATTAACATGATCTTTAAAAACTCATTTATGTTGTTTCTCTATTACTTAGACAATAAGATCCTCAGAAGCGGGGATGAACCATCATTACAAAATTCTCGTTCCTGCATGAACGAGTTAACAAAATAATGAATGAATAGAACGACACCTGCCCTCAGAAAGCTTAAGGTCTCTAAAGACAACAAACATCCATTCAGATAACCAGATGGCAAAGTAGATTATCCACATTGCAGAGGAGCTAGAAAGCATTATGTTTGAGGGGAGAGGAGGGAGAAAGCATGTTGTCCAACTCAGGGTGTGACAGTGAGTCAGAACATTAGGGGCTGGTTGGTGTTCTTTGACACTGTGGGATGTTAAAACCAAGAGTTTGACAGAGAACAGATTGAGTCGGCTTCCCCTTCTGATGTTTCCCAGCTCCAGATAATGTCTGCGTTTAAACTTAAGAGTTCTGGGTCAGGATGAAACCCAATGAATCTATTGAGAAATTATTTATCTCTGCTGGACTATTCAATAAAAAGTAAACAAGAGGGTCAGATGACTGGGATTGTTCAAATTACAGCAAAACCCTGCACTGGAGAGCAGTGCTCACATTCTAAACGTTTCTTATTGGAGCTATAAAAAATTAGTCCTGAGGAAGAGTGAAGTTTTTAAAATGTATTCCTTCCTCCTTTACTGTATTTCACTCTCCTCAGGGGCTCCCCTGCTGCTACCCAAACATTTGGAGTCCTCAAGGGGCACAAATAGATCTATCTCTATCTATCTATCTATCTATCTATCTATCTATCTATCTATCTATCTATCTATCTATCTATCTATCATTTAGCTATTGCCCATGAGAAAGCACCTCAAAACTTGACTTAAAACAACCATTTATAATATCTCCCAATTCTGTGACTGATCTGGCCAGTTCTTCTGCATTAGTCCAGCTCATCTGGGGCTGAGTGATCTAAAATAGCCTCTCTTTCATGCCTGGGGCTATAGCCAGGACAGCAGGGAAGCTTAAGGCCTTTCTTCACATGGTCTCTCATCCTCAAGGAGGCTTGTCCACACAGTGGCGGAAGGGTTTCCAGCAGCAGCAGGAGAAGGCAAACTTTCCAAGCCTCTGCAGCACATTTTCTAATGTTTCATTGGCCAAAGGAAGTTAGCTGGCCAGGCCCAGGTTCAAAGGAGAGAAAAATAAACTCCACCATTTCATGATGGGAGGCATGGCAAAAATCCCATTGAAAAGGAACATGCATACAGGGATATAAGCAATCTGTGACCATCTTGTGGTCCACTCCATTATTGTTTTGTAGAAACCACGTGCATTTAATTCATACTAAGGTCATAAGGACCCCCTAGCAAGGTGACTTGCTTCTTGCCAAATGTCTCACCTCAAGGAAATCAATCTCCAGAGTTAGAAGTGCAGGCCAGGGACCAATGAGGAGCTGTTCTGCATAGGACACTTCCGCAGCCCTCGCAGTCCTGATCTAGAGGCCGCCACCAGCCTGAGCCCAGTAACCACCTGCCTGAGCACAGGTTCCACACCGCGCCCCCTCCCCTTAAAGGGTTGCATCACAGTGTGCTTCAGATGCATGATTTGACTCACAGAAGAGAGTTTATCAGTCACTTAACTCTACCAAAGGCGTAGTACATAACTGCTTTGTAAATATTGGTTGAAACAGTTGTTTTGTACATGTGTGCATGTGTGTGCTTGTGCGTGTGTGCACGTGTGCACCTATGAGTGTACTGAGAGAGAAGGAGGGAGGGTGGCTATGCACAAAGAAAGAGCAGTTCCATTCCAAATGCTCCCCTTGGGAGTCAGGAGATGGCCCGTCAGGTAACTGAGCATGACAGGGAGTGAGGAAACTCATCTGCATCATTAAGTTCTAAATCCCCAAGAGGTTGTTCCAGCTGGGGCAGTAGGAGGTGGTTAAAGCGATGGGAAGGAGTGACCACAGCAATCTTACCTCTAGAAGTAAGCCTCTAGCTCTTCCTTGTCAGCCATTATGGTGCCCAGAACCTGACAGCAGAAGCAACTGTCTCTAGACCCAGATTTGTCCAGCAGTGTTTGTGTATTTGGCATTCAGGAGGGATGGATAGATTTCAGTTAAAGGCTGCAGACAGAACACATGCATTTCCTTCTCAGCCTTCACCACTGAAATACCTGCTTAAAAATATAAGTGGAAGGAAAAAAATCATAATAAATCCCAGTATCAAGAAATGAAAGATTTCTGTATCCAAGATGTGTGGATGATGGGATCGTAGTCTGTCTGGATTCAAATGTCAGCTAGGCCAAGCATGAGCTGTATACTTTGAGCAAGTCCTCTTTATAAAATGTAGATAATTATAACACCTACCTTGTAAGGTTGTGTAAATGGGCCAATGTGAAGCACCTAGGAAACTTCCCGAACACAACTCAATAAAAGTTAGTGTTCACTGTTATAAACAGAAGGCAAAGAATTTACACCTAGGCAACAGAAGAAAGCTGGAAGTTCAAAGCTTAGAGTTGGCAAAAATCCTAGGAGGAAATGAGGCAGAGGTCAAGGGTCTAAGTTTAATGTCTACGGAAACACTATGCAAGTCCACCTTCACCCCGTTCTCTTATCCTACAACCACATGCATGGGTGACATATACCCTAATTAAACCAAAACCAAAGAAGTTTTCTGTAAAGAGGTTAACAGCCTTCCTCTGAAGGGCTAAGGTTTCTATGTGGGAACCTAGTACATATGGGTAGTCTCTATTTTTGTTGACTAAATTGAATAATTAGTTAAGGGGATCACCAAATGATACATGAAAGAAACAGGGATCCACACCTAGGCACCTTTTCTGAAATTTTACCATAGCAAGAGATAAGAAGCTTTCTGAGAGAAGAAATGGGTTATTGATAAGGAAGTGAAAATCAGACTGGTGTCAGTCTCCTCCCAGGCACAATCAGTTGCTAGAAGATAATGGAAAATGCTTTAAAAGTTCTAAGGAGAAATTATTTTGAAACTAAAATTGTATACCTATCTAAATTGTTTTTCAAATGTCTAAAAGATATTTTTAGACATACAAGAGCGTAGAAAATGTTATCTCCCATGCATACTTACAGGGGAAAAAATAGCGGGGGATGTATTAGCACAAAAGAAAAAAAAAAAGTAATCCAAGAAAAATATGGTCATGGCAGCCAAGAAAAAAGTGAACCTGACTTAGAAATCTATGAAAAATGATTCTTAAATGAAAGCTTAGAAAATCAGCAGTTCAAATAGTAACAGGCAATCGGAAGGCTGTGAGGAGTTATTGCTCAAGTAGAAATATTCCTGTAGGAAACATTCATATTAATAAATGAGATGATCTTTGACAAGATGAAAGAATACTAAAATTCTGTCCACCAGAAAACTAAAACTAATTAGAAATTTAAAATAATTAACATATATAAAGAAATTATGGTCTAAATATAAAACAAACTATAATATTGTGTGATATTTAATTCACTGAAAAAGAAGAATTGATTTGGCCTTGACACTTGGAATATTCTTCTTCAGTTAGTCCAGGTTTATTAACACAAGGTTATATCTCTTTCTTTATGGGTCTAATCATGCTACTTTGTGCCTTAAGTAATAATATTTACATTATTATAGTAGTAAAAAATATCTTTACTTAAAAATGTTTTTCCACTCAACCAAAGTGTAGAATAACCAACCATTTAGAACAACCCAAGCAATAGAAGCATTGACAATATAAAAATTTTTACATGTTAATGGAGCAGAGGTGGAGGACGGTATATGTGGCATTAGTTCTCTCATCCTATGTGATTGTGAATCTAAATTTCTGAAGTTGATAGATCAAGAAAATATATTCATACTATTTACAGATATAAAAGCCATCTCTCAGAGCCTGTTTGTTTCCTTAAAAATTGGATGGATGATGTGTACCTTATGTAACAGCAGCTTTGCCATAAATGTTGAAAAAAGTTAAAAGCATTCTTAGGGAAATACGTGGTTTTATCTTCAAAGCATGAAGCTTCTGTAGAAATTTGACGATTTTCTTGTGCATCCTAACTGTAAACCACAAAGCATATTTAATATATCCAGGAACTTTTATCAGCTTTCTGCTCTATGCAGTTCTCATGGTTTCCATCCCCTGTGGAATCACAGGCCTTTTAAAATGGAAAGGGCTTTCATAATCCTTGACTTCACCTTCATCATTTCGTAGGTGATGTAACTAGGCCACACAAAGTTATCTGACTTGATAAAGTCAAACAGCTCTTAAATGACAGAATTGGTCCAAAAACTAAGTGTCTTAAGTCCTAGGGCAATGTTTTCCTGTGACACAGATAAATAGCCTAATAGTAATAATATATTGCTATATTATAGTAATGATACTAATTACTATAATCTATATTTATAAAAGCCTAAGCGACCACTATGACTGTTCGACCAAATGACCAGTCAACTGGTCACTATGATGTGCGTTCCCTCAGCCAACGTCCCGTGGCCAGCCAACCTCCCATGGTCCCTCCTCCGGCTGGCCAGCCGGCCAGCCCTGATCGGCCCTGATCGCCAGCCAGGCCAAGGGACCCCACCCGTGCATGAATTCGTGCACTGAGCCCCTAGTTATAGGGCCCAGTGCACAAATGTGTGCACCTTGAAAGAAACTGTGGGCTATGAGGCTGCAGTAAGCACAAGGGCGGGTCTTGGCCCATACTGCCCAGCCCTTCCTATCACAGCCCCATTTTTAACTCCATTTTTATATTTAAAAATATAAAAATATTTTTTACTATTATAATAATGTAAATAAGTTTAAAATTAAATAAGTTTGTGTTTAAAGACATTGCAAACTTAAAGACATTGCAAACTTGCAAACTTTACTTGTCTGCCTGCAGCCCCACCCCCACCACCATTGCTCCCACATGCTGAAGGCGCTGGCCCCGCTCGCACCCACTGACGGTGCAGAGCGATTCGGGCTTGCGCCAACAGCGGGTACGAGAAGCGGCTGCTGCCCCAATCACCCCTCAGGAGAAGGGGGAGGTGGAGAAGCCCTCAGGGGCAATTAGGGCCAACAGCCGCCGCTTGCACCCATTGATGTCGCTAGGTACTCGGGACCAGTGCCAGGAGCCGGCAGTGGATTTGAGTGGCGGCTCCAGCGCCAGCTGTGGCTAAGAGCAGGGCCGGCGCTGACAATAGGTGTGAGAGGCAGCTGCCAGCCCCGATCACCCCTCAGGAGCAGGGAGAGGTGGAGAAGCCCTGAGGGGGGATAGGTGCTAATAGCTGCCTCTCGCACCCACTGATGGTGCCAAGCGATTGGAGCTGGCACCAAGTGCAGGCAGCGAGTGTGAGCAGAGCCGGCACCAGCAGCAGGTGTGAGTGCCAGGAGGGACCGCAGCGTGCCAGAGCAAAGAATTCTCAGTAACCATCAGAGGTTCACCCTGATGACAGTGACAGCGCCCTGCCTTGGTCTGGTGCCTCTGCTCACCTGCTCTACCATCCCTCTGCAGCTGATGCCTGCCATGTTCCATGCTCTGCCACCTGCTGCCGACACCCGCCATGTTCCGCACGTGCCCCCTGGTGGTCATCATATGTCATAGTGACCGGTTGTTTGGTTGTTCTGCCATTCGGTCTATTTGCATATTAGGGTTTTATATATATAGATAAGTCCAGATAATAAATTGAATCTACATGATTTCAGGAAAAATGTTAGAACTCTCTAGTTTAATATGATTAGGGAATGTCCATTGCTATAAATAAATGTGCAGTCCTAACTTGTAAAGGTTAATTATATATCTTGTATACAGTTGTAACTCTTTCATCAGATACAATTCACTCATTTAATTGTTTTATATGCTAATACAGTCTTATCAAGTAGATTTTAAAAATTCTAATGGGGAGTTAACTGTCTCTTAGTTCCTCTTTGCTTTTCAGAGTAATGGAGCTATAGTAAGCATTCTATTTAAAAAATGAGTTGGCTTATTGTTTTCTTTTTAAGTTTGTGTTCAAAGACATTGCAAAGTTATAGAAAAGTTGCAAAAAACAGTACAAAGAACACCTGATTAGTCTTTACCAAATTTACCTAATTTTACATTTTCTTTATCTCTCTGCTTTACCTATTTATATCTATCATCATCTTGTAGTGATATTATATATTACACATTTTAAAAATACACATATTCTTTCTGACCCATATGAGAGTAGATTGCACACATTATGCCCCTTTATTCCTTAATATTTGAGTTTATATTTCCTAAGAACAAGGTTTTTCTTTACATAATCACAGTACAATTATCAAATTAAGGACACTTACATTAATACCACACTTTAAAGTCCACATTTCAATTCCATCAATTGCCCCAATAATATTCTTTATAGATTTTTTTTTATTCAGGGTATTGTCTAGGATGACAGCATGCTTAGTTGTCATATCTCTGTTCTCATTTAATCTGGAAGTATTCCTCAACCTTCCTTTGTCTTTCATGCCACTGGCATTTATGATTAACACAGGCCAGTTATTTCATTGAATACACTGATTAAGATTTGGGTTTCTCTGTCGTTTCCTGTGATTAACTTCAGATTACCCATTTTTGGTTGGATTGCTACATGAGTGATGTGTCTTTCTCATGGTTTCACATTTGGAGGCACTAGACATAACTGCCTCTTATTGGTGATGTGAATGTTAATCCACTGGGTTAAGATGTTATCCCATTTCTCCACTGTACACTATTTCCCCTTTTATAATTATTAAGTAATTTAAGGAGAGATTTTTTGAGACTATGTAAATATCTTGTTCCACATCAAAACTCCCTCCCCTAGATTTAGTCTATTGATCGTTCTAACTTGAATCAATTTTACTGGAATGGTTGCAGAATAGTAATTTTTTAACTCCATTTTACCTACCTATTAGTCTTCTCTATCCACAGGCAGTAAGGAACAGCTTTCCTTTCTTTCTTATTTATTTACTAGTGTCCTGGTGCATGGATTTGTGCACATTGAAAGGAAATGAATTAGAAGAAATATTTTAATATCACTATTTGCCTTTCTCTAT
>NW_006284615.1:1334091-1334705 GCF_000327345.1 Myotis davidii
TCTCCATTTTCCAGCTGATGAAAAGAAAATAGGATTCTACTGAGTCTCCTATCTACCTACTCCAGGACTTCTTTGAGGATCAAATGAGATGAGGCATGGGAAAATGCTTCACAGTTATTTGGTTAAATTTAAAAATGTATGCACCTGGCTATAAAGCAAGTCATCTTCCTGGGCTGAAGAAACTTCAAGGAGGCTAGTCGCTATGGAGAGGAAGCCTTGCGTTGCTATGTGATGTCATTACCCGGCACCCACAGTGATCCTTTTCCAGGCTGGGCTGAGCTGTGGGCCGCATTTTGTGCCATGGGGTCTTGGCAGTGTTGGCTGTGATTCGGTGGGGTGTCACTCCAGAATGGTGGCAGGTCCTGTGTCCCACTTCGGGGAAGGCGAGTGTTGGTTTGTCAGTGCCTGGTCCACGGTGTCATTTATTTTTAAATGGCCCGTGCATGTCATGGCAGTTCCTCATTGAGCGTCTGCCTCCTGGTGGTCAGTGCACATCATAGCTACTGGTCAGATGGACACTTAGCCTTTTATATATATAGGTTGTCAGTTTGGACTTATGAATTCTTGTTTCAATTATATCCCATTAATGTATGTTTCTCTTTGTTTTTCTCACT
>NW_006284615.1:1334731-1341500 GCF_000327345.1 Myotis davidii
CAAATCATCCTAGATTTGGTCTGTGAGAACTCATTTAAACTGGCTTCTGTGTATTTTTGACATGTTCTCATTATGTTCTGAGCACTTCACTATTTCTGGCCTAAAAAAAAAAAAAGAAAGAAAATCTCAGGCTCCTCATGTACCTGCCCAGGAACCGGCCATCTCCAGAAGCCCCTGTTCCTCTCATAGGAAATGGTATTTAGCTTGATAGATTTTTGAACTTGACATCATGGAGGTCAATCATGCCCTTCTAAAACACATTTCCTGATTTTTAGTAGGAAACAGAATCCGAACTGAAAAGGCATTGAGTCTCCTCCAGACTATAAATACTCTAAGCTTGATTTTTTTTTTCCAAGTAGATGTGAGGAATAAATCCATAGCAATAAAATGCTCTGAAGTATGTATAAAGTGACATTTTGATTAACATATAAAATTAGTCTGCAAAATAAATTAATTATCTTAAAAACCTAGTATTGTAAGTGGGTTGAAAATCATTATGATTCTACTGAACAGTCTAAATGAAGATGAAAGTTATATCTTGAAGTTCTTCAAGAAAGTTAAAATGGGTCAGCTTGAAAATATTATATAAACACAAACTCAAAATACGATTTTAAATGCCCAATATGAAAAAACAATGACAAAACATGAAATTTAAAACCCTTAGTGTCACCCAGATAGCATGGCTCAGTGCCATGATTGGATTCCCAGTCAGGGCACATGCTCAGGTTGCAGGCTTGATCCCTAGTAAGGGGCGTGCTGGAAGTAGCTGATCAATGATTCTCTCTCATCATTGATGTTTCGATCTCTCCCTCTCCTTTCCTCTCTGAAATCAATACAAATATATTTAAAAAAATAAAAACCCTTAGGGTCTGGCATATGATAGGTGCCAACATTTTTACTAAATGAAATTTTTTATTTGTATTAAATTTATTAATTAAAAAGATTTAAGAAAATGTCAGCCACTCATAAGAATTCAAATAAAAAATATGTATATGAAACATATAAAATAGTACATGTGTGTGTAATGGCATGCCATATATGCCCTCCTGGTCTGGGTAGTGTGTGGCAAATTTCTAATTTAAACCCCAAATTAAAATATATATATATAATTTTAAGTCACTTGAGAAAACAAGAAACAATCCAGATGAAAGAGCAGTCTCTCTCACATGGATTACAAAGGCAGGCTGGAGTTCACGCCTCTGCCAGAGAGAAGCAGGCCAGCCTGAACAGAGCATGTGGGCAGTGGCCTTTCGCTGTGACGCCAGCTTGTATCAGACCTCTTCTCTGGCCGCCAGGCAATTCCATCTCTAAGGATGGACGACCCTGCGATTGCTTCACAAGTGTTAAATCAGCTCCAGAGCATGTTGTAACTCAGCATATGTTGTAATGAAATGTAGGAACTCACACTTCTGTGTGGCCATAAAACCTCCGTGTGGGGAGGGAGGCTGCACATCTGAACGGTGGCCAGCCTGAGATCAGACGGTGATAGGGGAGGCAGATCTGGCTTCGCAGGCTCACAAACCCGTCTTCATACAATCCCTTGGTTTAGTTCAGATTCCCCAGGCTTCTCAGCTGCCGCATTTGAAATTTAGATCAAAAGAGACCGCAGGGCAGGCCCAGCGTCCAGGCACATGACTGGACTAGAGCTCCCAGGGCCTGCTGTTTTCTCTCAAATAATGAAGTAAGTGGACATAAAACAGAAGGCCAGGTGAAGAATCAGAAGGGAGGCTGGACAAGAAGCAGCAATAAGACACCAGCTAGGAAAGATGAAGGTCCTGTCATTCACAGGGAGGCCTCCTCCTATTGGTGAAACTACAGAGCTTTAAAAAAAAGAAAGAAAAAGAAAAGGAAGAGAATTCTAGTGCTCAAGGAGATGGCGGCATGCTATGGTCAAAATATTTTGGGATCCAGTTGTAACTGATGGAAATATCCCTCAGACAAATGGTCTCAGCTGGAGGAGCGATTTATTGAGGGGACTGGCTGTGAGCAGCCTTTCGGAGGGCATTCAACAGGAAATGCAGCCCTCCAGGGGGACCGGGCTCTGCAGGGAGCTGCAGGCTCCTGAGAATGACCTGATTTACCTGCTCAAAGAAGGGGCAATGCTGGGAACATAGAGGAGAACCTCTAATTACATTTGAATAGAACAGGGAGGAATTAACCCAGAGGCTGAGTGGACTCTCTCTCCATGTGGGGATGCAGAGGAGGAAAACCTTGCCACCCTGACTCCCTGCCAACCCCATTCCTAAGAGGAGAATCAGCAGGCCTGAGAGGAAGCTGGGGTGTGGGGGGCGGTTCATGATGACGAGGCCCCGCAAGGTAGCCCTGCCAGTGTGTCTATCTTTTCACAATCTAGGGGCACAGAGCTCCAAGGGACCCGAGGACTCCGTGTGGGTGGAAGGAAGTGAAGAGAGAGATCAATGTGACCATCAAGGCTTGACCTGTGACTAAGCTTAAGCTTGAGATTCTTCCACTCATTGTTGGACTTTCCCTCTAGGAAAGAAGAGGACAAGTTGGCATTGTCCCATCACTGAGACCATAGGACTGGCTCCGTGTCCTGCTTCTGGTTACATTTGTGGTGAATCCGTGTGGAAGCTGGCTAGGGTCACTATTTCTTATATACGGTGAGACTGTAAAAGACAAAGAACTATGTCTCTCCCATACCCATCGACCCTTCTCTCATTGTCTCCCATCCCCTACTCCCTCACTGCCTTTGCCTATAGGAAAAAGAGGCAAGTAAATGAGTGATAGAACGGGTTCCTTTTATCAAACAACTTCCAGGGTACTACAGGATGAAGGCTGCTGCGGGCCATTTCCTATATTTTTATAGCTGCAAAATCATTATCACTGCTCTTCATAATGGAGGCCTGTGCAACGGCACACTCTGCATCCTGAGGAACTAAATCATACCCATTATAGATGTATTGTTATTCATTTTATGGAATTCAAATTTTTGACAATCCATGTGTAACATTCAGCAGTAGAGATAATAGAGTAGAAAACCCCATTCTTCAAGAAAGCTTCCTGAACCAATTACTGACAGGAACAGGGGAGAACAATAATGGTCTGGGGTTCCTCTGGGAGGCTGTTTTTACAAACAGGATGCCTGCACAGCAACGTGTGTGTGTGTGTGTGTGTGTGTGTGTGTGTGTGTGTGTAGATGAGCTGGAAAGCAAGGTCAAATCTTCATTCTATATCTTAATCTTTAATTGTAAAAGAAAACTAATGAACAATCATTTAAAAAATACTGTGCCAAAAAATAAAAAATGAAAATAAAATAAAAAATAGCTGTGACAAGGGTTAATACTCTCTGTGATTATAAGCCTCAGTTCTTTTTGCCATCGCTCATTTTTGTACACATTCTCACGAAATAGGGGCAGGTTGAGGAGTGGATTGTGGCATTTGGAAATGGATGAGTCAACTGAGGAGTCACCACATACTCTTTCAAAGGGAAGGAAAGAGAAGGGTAAAGTTGATTAGTTTGATTGCCTGGTTCGGGTAAGTGACAACGGGATTTAATTATAAAGCTAAGTCTTGGCATCAGAAAGCAATGAAAATTTCATGTTAAGCCGAGTGCACTGAGTTATGACCTGTTGTTCTTTAAATAGGCTGAGCTACTAGTCGCATGAAAACTTTTAGATACCCTCCAAGCACATTTTAAATTGCACAATTGGTGCAATAATGGCTAATTAGGCTTTTACCTCTCCTCGAGTCTTTTGTGTTTATTTTAATACCAGAAAGCATTCAAGCTGTTCTGGAAGTCCGTATATGAAGAAGTGCATGTTTTTTGGCTGATTCAACCAAGCAGACCAAAACCACTGTAGATACAAATGTAGAATTTTAGAGGTGAATATTTAATTGTTTAGACATCAAAAGCAAGATTTTTCCGCCCCATAATTTACTGTTGTTAAGAAAACTGTATGTGATAATTACAATTTGACAGTAGAATTTAAGGAAGTGTTACACATGCTAGTTAAGGGGCCTAGGTTCACAGCTCATACTCTTATTGCCCTGGAAATTCTTCATAAACGTTCAAAGCAATCTTCTCAAAGTCAGCCCATGCTCGGCCAAAGTTTTCACACATCCCTGGAACAATTGGCGGATCTCCATCACCTTTGAAGTGAGATGCCTGAAATCAGTAACCAGGTGCACCATCATGGCCCTGCCTGTCTTCACATTTTCAAGCAGGTGGAAGGCGGGGTTGACACTACTTGCTTACACTGCAGTTTTGTGCTAAAAGCTGGGAGTCAAACAAGTGAAGACTTGCTGTTCCCTTCCATTACCTTCTGTTTCCTTTCTATGGAGTAGGAAATTAAATATAAGCTTAGGAATGATTAAAAAATGAATCCAGTTCTCTACATAAATGGGATCAAGTCTCAAGACAACTTAGAAATTCATTCAAAAACAGGCCAGCAATTAGTGTTAGTACGAATTTGAAAAAATTGTAAATAAGATATTGCTAAATATTACTATTTATAAATAAGTATTCAATCCTTTAAAAACTTAGAATTCTGAGGAACTATACATGCCTTCAAATTGTCCAAAATTTATTCTGAATTTTCTATTAAACTTCATTTTGCCTCATTTAATGCTGAAACCTGATTTTCAAAGTATGGATTTAATGTATCCAGCTTTTAAATATTTATCCTAAAAGTAGTCAGGCAGGAATATGACATTAACTTTTAGGTTTTGTTTTTGTAAAAAATATGTTTTTGTTAAAATGCTGAGAACTATGACTGTGGATTATTTTGAAATTCTTGTTTGCTCTCACTTGAGTTTCCTATACAATATTTATAATTTTGGCAATCAGAGAAAATATGTTAATTTTACAAATACCTACTGCTCATCCAGATTCTGCAAAGAGGCTTCTACCTGCTCGTGAGCATGCCCAGAGATGCTAGTGCAACGAACAGCAGAGACAAAATACATTCAATGCTCAACTAGTCCTTTCTAAGAGCTGGCTATCTGTCAAATGCTATGTTAAATCCTGAATAGTTATGGAGCTTCTTAACCTTTTGATCTCATTTCCTCTTTCTAGAACACTCCATCCACAGTTTTTCCCTGTCAGAAGAACAACATGGATCATTATACCTGTACCCTAACTTCAAATTCCTGAAAGCCAATACCAAAATGTATAGTAAAACTTCAAAAGGAAACTAACCCTGAATCAAAACTAGGCCGAGGCAAAGTGAAATTAATCTGAACTAAGGTACATATTCATAACTGTTGTATTTGTTTATTAGTTGTTGGGGTTTTGTTTTGTTTTTAGGATAAACTGAAGAAAGGAGAATGGTTTTTTATTCAGTATCAACTTCCTGCCAGGCATTAAGCATTGTAATTTATAAGCTGAATATAATTGAGTCCTCACAATAACTGTAAAATATGTATCATTTATCTTTTTTACTTTTAAAACTTTTTTAAATTTGTTAATTACAGTTGACATGCAATATTATTTTATATTAGTATACAGCATAGTGGTAATTAGTATTGGTAGTTTGATGGGCTTTTTAGCCTTAATTCTGAAAATGACCTTTTATAATAAAAAAAGTTCCAAGGGATATTTGACTATTATGGTCATTAGAATTTTCCAAATGAAGGAAGAAAGAGAGAGAGAGAAACTCAATCATCTGCATGATTCTTCAGCACAATTAAGAACCATGCTAGGGAAAATTTTTGAAGCCTTTTATAAAATTCTACGATTAGATTCCATTGAGGCAATAAAAAAAATTACTAAAATTGAATTTCAATATTAACTCCCTGTCTTCAACAAATTTCTAAGGTATGTCATGTTGTATGGGAACATTTAGCCAAAATTTAACTGGTCCTAGCATCTTCTCCAAAGCTCATTGATTGGTATCCCAGGAAATAAGCTTCAGCTCCCTCTATCACTTTTTAGGCCCACAATGATGTCACTGTAGGTGACACTTTAGCTCTTTCAAAGAAGAGAAGGTCTGTCCTCTGGCTTCATAAGAGGTCATGTGGTGTTACATACCCAAACCAGAATGCCTTCATTTACTAGCCGTGTGTGTAGGCAGATGCGTAACTTTTCTTGACTCAGTTTCCTCATTTGTAAAATGTACCAACATCCCGGTAAAGTGTTTACAAGAATAGTGGTATATAGGAACAATCAATAATTGTTAGCTCTTAGTTTAAGAATAAAATAAGAAAAACTTAACTGGCAAGAATGAACACAGATTAAGATCATAGACGTGTAGAGGTCATCTATGAATATGATGTTCATTATTGGGACATTTACAAGAACAGAATGTGTGATAGCGGCTAATGATTTGACAGACCAGAAGATCTAGAGATGAACATATAATGAGAAGTTTACCTATATCCAGTTAATAGTTACAAAAGCATTTTAAAAATTCTAACTGTGAAGAATGTTTAGGTAAATGAATACCAATATTATTTTATACGTTTTAGTCTCTGGAACACTTTTATATATAACTAGAGGCCCGGTGCACAAAAATGTGTGCCCTCAGGGGGCTGGGGGGTCCCTCAGCCCGGCCTGTGCCCTCTCGCAGTCTGGGACCCCTCAGGGGATGACCACCTGCTGGCTTAGGCCTGCTCCCCGGGGGATTGGGCTTAAGATTGCAATCAGACATCCCTCTGGCAGCCTGACAGCCCTCAGGGGATGTCCACTTGCCAGCAGGGAGCAGGCCTAAACTGCACTCGGACATCCTAGGCGCTGCTGAGGAGGCAGGAGAGGCTTCCACCACCACCGCTTTACTGGCAGTCATCAGCCTGGCTTGTGGCTGGGGCCAGC
>NW_006284615.1:1341694-1345652 GCF_000327345.1 Myotis davidii
TTCTTTTTTTTTTTCTTCTGGGCCAGCTTTAGCTCTGGCGCCAGCTCTGAGGCCTTAGCTGCTGAAAGCAGGTATCTGGTTTGTTTGGGTTCTATAAGCGAAACAATGTATAACTCCAGCTCTGAGATCCCGGCTCGCTGAAAGCAGGTTTCTGGGGTTTTGTTTAGCTTCTGTATTTGTTACAATGTTTCAAACTGCAGGCTCAGAAGCCGGCAAGGCAGGCGGGGAACGTTGGTTTCCTCCGTCACTGAAGCAAGCAAGTCTCATTGTTCGCTTCAGCTGCCTGGCTGCCGGCCGCCAACTTGGTTGGCAGTTAATTTGCATATCGCCCTGATTAGCCAATGGGAAGCGTGCCGGAAGTACGGTTAATTACCACATTTGTCTATTATTAGATAGGACTAGAGGCCTGATGCATGAAATTCATGCAAGAGTAGGCTTTCACAAGAGTAGATCCCTCCCTTGCAGCCATGGTGGCTGCAGCCCCAGCTTCATCCCCGAAGGACATCCAGTCAAATTAGCATATCACACTTTTATTATTATAGATGGATTACAAATAAACTTCATGAATTAAAACAAAGTTAAGTGGAAAATCACTATGAGTGTCAATTTTTAAGGATATTAATCTATGCATTTTATTATTTTGGATATTTATCTGTAGCAGGTACATTTTGTCAGTTATTTTCAGCCTATATAAAAATTAATACAGATTCATCATCTCAAGATATTATATATTGTCATAATTATAAATATTTTCTACCTTGCTATGTTTCCACTGTTTCTCCTGCCACATAACCTCAATTTGTCAACATTAAAAACAAACAATCTCTTCTAGGCAGTTTTCTTGTTAATATAGCACATTAAAATGCACCTTATGTAGGAATGTGACATGCTGCTATTTGAGATCACATTGATTTTAATACATGAAAACAAAAAGAAAGAAGCAATATAATATTTAGTATACAATATTTTTTGCATGTAATGAAATGTTTCAGTATTATCATAGGTAAATTTGATGTAATGTTATTTGCCCTATCACATCTAGATTCTAATACATCAGTGCTGTTTTCAGAAGTGAATGTGCACACTATCCTTTTGCTCTTGTACCATAGAAATGATTAGCTGGTTCTGGGGAAAAATTATTATATTACTTTCTCACCCTCCCTTCAGATGAAAATATTTAAAGCCTGAGTTTTGTGTTCCATCATCTTGAATAGATTATTGATATTTTATTCAACATACTAAAAATAATTATAGTTACATATAGCTGCTGGTTTGGTTTGCAAACTTTAAAATTATAGTGGTTAAAATTATGGTTTATCTTTGTAATAAACCACCAATAGATTAAAAAAGGACATTCCTGAGAGTTGATGAATATCCCCTCTCAACATGACTCATGGGAGTTCAGTTTGTTCAGAATGACTATCACCTAGAACACCATATGTGCAATAGGATATTCTCCATTTCTAATTTCACAAATAAGCATGTGAGCCAAACCCTGACCTATAGATATTTTAAAAAGCAAAGTTTTTATTCTTAAAGTCTCTTATTTTTTCTCTTCATAAATATTCATAGGACTCTGCTTACATAGATGTAATTTTCAAATAATGTAGTGTGTGTTACTATATCAGCATCCTAAACATTGTATTAAAATAATGTGAGAACATTAAGATGAATGCATGTTGCGTTGGCCAGGTGACTCAGTTGGTTGCAGCGTCGTCCAGATGTGCCAAAGCTGCAGGTTCGGTTCCCAGTCAGGGCACATACAAGAATCAACCAATGAACCCATAAGTAAGTTAAACAACAAAGCAATGTTTCTCTCACTCTAACATCAATAAATACTTAAAATTTTAAAAAATTGCTGAAGCTCCCTAGGTTATGAGGATGCGTGACAATTAACAACAGTTTTAGTATTGGGGGGCGGGGTGGAGTGTAGGGGGGAGGAGGGAAAGAACAATAAGCCTCTCACATTAAGCTTAAAAATTTTTTGCTTTTATACATTCACTTATTTATAACTTGGCATATTTACATATTCATGAGTGTTTTGTGTTCTATTTCTCATGCACGGTTAAACGTCTAAACAGTTCACATTTTGCTAGTCTGCTGATGGATGAAACAAAATGGTAGCTTAATTATGCCCTGGAATGGAGCAGAGGAGAAAAGATTTCGGGGCATCTTTTTAGGTATAAATTAATTCATGGATACACCAAGACCTAAAATATACCAGTCTCTTGTTTTAATATCAGTGGTTCTGCTGTTACGTTTGTAACTTGAACTATTTTTAGTAGGCGACTTGTCATATCACAGAGATCTATATGGTTCCCACCTACCTAATTTTGGTAACTCAATCACTAACCCAGACCTCCATTTCAGTCTCTTGTGTTGGACCTTTCTCCTCTAAATGTTGGAGAAACACAGAGTTCTCAGCTCTACACATACACTGTCTGGGTGAACTACACAAATATGACCTCAACTATCTCTCTCCAGGCCTGACTTCTTTCTTGAACTCCATAATCCAGCAGTTCTCAACCTGTGGGTTGCGACCCCTTTGGGGGTCGAACGACCCTTTCACAGGAGTTGCCTAAGACCGTTGAAAAACACATATATAATTACATATTGTTTTTGTGATTAATCACTATGCTTTAATTATGTTCAGGTAACAATGAAATTGGGGGTCACCACAACATAAGGAACTGTATTAAAGGGCGGCATTAGGAAGGTTGAGTACCATTGCCATAATCCAACTGCCTCCTCAGCATCTCCACTTGAATAATAAGTATCTTGACCCTAACCAAAAGCAAATCTTAATTTTTTCACCCTTAATTTTGATCTTCCCTAAGGGTTCCCCATCTCCCAATTCACCTAACTTTCTGAACCAAACCTCAGTATCATCCTTGCTTCTCAATCTCAACCCACATTCGATTCATCAGCAAACCCCTTTGGCTATACCTTAAAAGGCTATTTTGGGATAGTTCACTCCCCATCAACCACAATGTATTCCAAGCCATCAGGATCCAACTGCTATTCTGCTTTTACTCTTGGTCCCCGTTGTCTAAACCTAACTCTAAATTGGCTTTCCATCACAAAGTAAAACCAGTCTTCACTCCAGCTAACCAGGCTCCAGGGGATCTGTTTTCTGGTTCCTGGGTGACTCGTGGGCTTCTTTCCCAAGACTCACTGAGCCCAAGCTTACAAGTGCTCTGCTGTTCCTCACGGGTATCAAGTCTGATCTCGGGGCCTTTTCCCTTGCTGTTCCTTCTGCCTGAATTTCTCTAACCCTATACCTCTGCATGGCTCAACTTCTCATACTTCTCTTCAGTGTCCATCAAAGTCTCCTCCTCAGAGAGGCCGTCTCTGAAAACCTATCTAAAGATGTCTAAAAGAACAGAAATCTGGCTGAGCTGGTTTGGCTCAGTGGATAGAGCATTGGCCTGCCTACTGAAGGGTCCCGGGAGGCAACCAATCGATATGTCTCTCTCATATCGATGTTTCTCTCTCCGTCTCTCCCCCTCCTTTCCTCTCTCTCTCAAATCAATGAAAAAAATATCCTTGGATGAGGATTAACAAACTAACAAAAAAGAAATCTGAAAACCTATCTAAATGACTCCTTGCCACCCACATCATTCTCGATCCCTTTAGAATACTTAATTTTTCTCCATAGTACTTACCACTACCTGAGATTCTATATGTAAATGTGGTTGTCTCTCTTCCCCATAATCTCCATGAAAGCAGGAATTTAATGACTTTTATTCATTGCTGTATCCCAAAGTTTTAAAATAGTATCTGAATGTTTGTGGAACTATTGACTGAATCAATAAGGAAACAACAAACAAACAAAATATATATACACACACTTTTATATTTTTAAAGCAGCTTTAAGTTCACAGCAAAACTGAAGAAGGTACAGAGATTTCCCATACACCCCCTGCCCCAACGTATGCACAGACCTCCCCCCTCCGCC
>NW_006284615.1:1345684-1360333 GCF_000327345.1 Myotis davidii
TCCCACAATCAACATCTGGCCCAAAGTGGTACATTTGTCACAACCAATAAACCTACATAGACCCATCATTATCATTGAAAGTCCATAGTTTACATTGGGGTTCACTCCTAGTTTTAAGCATTCTGTGGTGGAACTAGAAAGGATTAAATCAGTGGACTTCTTGAAAGCCATCTTCCACAGTGCTCACTGCCATCACTTCTAATTTTGGTGACTCAGTCACTAGTTTAGACCACTTTAACAACTTTCTACCTCATCTACTACACTGAGAAGTAAATACGACTATGTTATCTCTAAATGAAATCTTTCCCAAGTTCCTCAGTACTGTAGGGTGCTGTTACTTGCTCCACCCCTCACTCACACCATTCCTTGGAGACACAGGCTTGCTAAGTCTCTGATGCCCACAGTTTAGATGCCCTCCTTTGAAGTTAGGGCCCTTGTCTATGTCATAGCATTATTGCAGCTCCCAGAGAATACTACCAGATAAGCTGGCAGCAACTGATGACACTGAAGGTGAGTCAAGATTGTTGCAATATTTCATACTGGTTAAGAGCATAGAACCTAGAACTAGAGGATTAGGGTTCAAATCCTTCCTGCCCTTTACTATTTGTATGGCCTACCAAATCATTTAACCTTTTTGGCTTCTGTTTCCTCTTCTGTAAAATAAAGATTATAATACCTATTCCTCAGAGACTTGTGAAAGTTAAAATAGTTGAGAAATGTGAAATATTAAAAACAGTGCCTGGCACCTAAGAAAGACTATATGTGTTAGTGATGATTTTACTATTATTACATTAACCTCAGCTTTCAATGTATGCCTGTGTTTTGACGGGGTTACACTATGAATTGTCAGTAAATTCGCATTCCTCCTCAATGCTTCTTATGTAAATCTGAGTTTCAAATTCTTTTTCTCTCACATTGGATGGTTATGTAGGTAAAAGCCAACAAACAAGAAATTGTTATTTAAACTTTAAAATTCCAATTCTAGCTTTGACTCATTTGTTTTGTGGTCCTAAACATGCCTGTATTAGTGTGGTAAGACTACCATAACAAAGTACCACCTACCGGTGGCTTAACAGCAGAGATTAATTTTCTCACAGTTCTGGAAGCTGGCAGTCTGAGATCAAGGAAGTGTTGCTTTCTCCTGAGGCCTCTCTCCTGGGTTTGCAGATGGCCATTTTCTCTCGGTGTCTTCCCTCTCTGACGGTCTGTGTCCTAATGTCCTTTACTCATAAGGACATCAGTCAAATTACATGAAGGCCCTCCCTAATGGCCTCATTTTAACTTTATTGCCTTTATAAAGATCTCATCTCCAAATACAGTAACATTCTAAGGTTACTGTGTCTTTAGACTTCAACATATGAATTTAGGGGGCAAAATTCTACCCATTACATCACTTATTTCTCACTACTTTTCTGTGGAGCTGGCATACATTATTGATATCTAAATATATGAACTCTGTCAGAATTATAAGTCAGTCCAATAAATTAACATTTTTAGAAAACAGAATTCTTGGTACCTAGATCCATGTGAAAAGAGGTCTTTCCAAATCAAATATAACAGAATCCAAGTCATAGCTTACCTATCATAATGAAAAATAGTATGGATACATGAATCCTCTATAGTTATTTCGCTACATCACATAGAAAATATGATGTTTTTAAAAAAGAGAGTTCATTTGCAAATTGTCAGTGAAGAAATGGCCAAGAGCCAAAAACCAAAACAAAAAGTTTGGAGTTAAATGATTTTTTAAAAGCTAATTTAAAAAGCAATGACTTCAAAATTAATAAAACTTGAAGATGTAATACATAAATGGTAATACCGAGCACCAGTAATTCATTGGGAAAATTTAGGTTAGTTTTGTAAATACTGTGGGGTTTTTTAATTTCACATCCCTGCTTTATAAGCACTAAATCAACTATTTTTCTTGCTCTATCATCTGCCAATTTGCAGATGGATTGGTCACTGAAGCTACGTCTCTATCAAAGCAGACGTTGAATATAGAACAAGTAACCAATAGAATGTTCAGGGCTCTATATTTTAGTACTATGTTCCAACAAGATGTATTATTTTAATGTTTAAAATAACAAAAATGTGGAAATATTTGGAAAACAATGAATCAAAGTAGGTATTGCAGACTTTAGGATAGGGTTCATCTGGGATTAAGCAAATTTGTTTAGGAGCTATGCTCAAACAAGCAATTGGGTAGGAAATCATTTCACAATAAAAACAGACTGTACAGTACCACCTGCTCTCCTAGTAGATCATTTGTGCTGTAGCATTAAAGGACAGGGATCATCTGTTATGCATTTTCTTGCTTGTAGTGATTAATATAAGATATAGGTAATAAATCAGCTTTTCCTAAACACATTACCCTCTGCCACTATAAAAACAAATTATTGATAAAACTCCATAATTTGTAAAGCACAAGTGACTTTGACATGAAGCAAAGCTTTAAGAATCTCTGAATGAAAATTTCAAATGCTGTAGGAATTATTGATGTATATAGTTGAATCTGTTTGCAACTAACAGTCAAAGAGATGAATTCAAAGGTGCCAGGCCTGAGCCATTCACCATAAAACGCCTTGTTTAATGTTTCTTTAATGAAATCAAATCGTTAATAAAATGAACATAAAGAGAAAGGTCAAGTCACTGGGGATAAGCCACTTAACCTTATATCTTATTGCATATAACAGCGCAGAGAAAGAAACCAATCTTCATAAATTGAATTTATTTCATATTCCTAATGCCTTTGAATAAATCATCTTCTGTAATTAAGTAATGTGCGCTGCTTTTCTAAAACCCTCCTATCAGTTGTTAGGGTTGGTTTGTGTTCTCAGATCAGATAAATATCTGCTGAGGCACTCCCTGTGGGTCAGAGGGGCGAGCTGGACCCCTGGGCACTTAATCTATCTGAGCATTTGAGAGACAATAGAAGGAGAACCTAATAAAGATTGCAGCAGTAAAACACCTCAAGAAAATGCTCCCAATTCCCTAAATTAGTCTGGAATTACATTTCATTCCTCACAAAAGAAAGCAACAAGTACTGGCACTATACTGTTATAACTCCTTCCCACACATTTCATTTTCCAGAAATCTTATTCAGATGCGGTACTTGCGGCCACATGTACCTGTAAAGCACACAAGAAAAAGCCCCATTTCTTTGTGTGCATGGTTTTGTGGGGGGTTTTTTTTTGTGCTCCAGATGACTTTTACTTTTGTATTTCTGCAATACAATTCTCTCCAAATATTCAAATTCTAAAATATATTTGAGAGGAAAGAATTCAGAGCTAAAGCTAATATTGCCTGTTACCCTTAGCAAGATGCTAAAGCACATGGAGAAATCATTTTCAGCCTGCTGGGATTTTGCTGATTTTCACCTAAGCGGTACATAAAAATTGGAGCCTTTTGTTTTATTCAAGGTTCATTTCTATTTATCGGAAGCCAAATGGAGATGGTTCAGGCCTATTTTTGGTAACTAAAATGGATCAAAAGGAAAAGGTAAGCATTTATTTTCCCCGTATAAAACTTATTCCACTTCCCTTTGTTTCCTGCACAATAGGGCATCTCAAGTCTAAAAAGCCACTTTTACTGTGACCCTGCAGAATCTCTCACGAGTGATGATGCTCACACTGCAGACAGGCTCCATGCACAGTCCCCAGCATGCTCACTCCAATTCCATTCTTTTTTCTTTTTTCTTTTTTTCATTCTCAAGAGACTCCTTCAAAATGCAAGGGAATGAGACCAAGAATGGCTAACCTTGAATATGCTCTGTTTGTAGAGACAAGAAAGTCACCGTTCCCCAAACTTTCATAATGTGAATACTATTGGTAAGTAATTCTGCATGATACATTGATGTATTGCAAGTCTTCAGTGGGGAATCATATTTTAGATTGTTTTTAAAGTAAGATTTTCTTGTGTATATTCAATTTCAAAAACAAGACCCCACAATTCCTGTTAGGTATACCTATATTTTTCAGACTTTAATGTAAAGCTATTAAAAACAGTTTTCTCATGCAAAGACTAAGAAAATATGTTTAATTTCACTTCCCAGTATTCAGGACTGCACTATGCATCTCATTGTCTTATTTCAGGTGTTGTTGAACATTCTTTCACACCACAATCTTTATGCACCACAATCTTTCAAAATTACCTGACGTTGACGCCAATTATTTTAAAATGTGAAATGCTTGAATGGGTTGAATTCTTAGGATTAATATTTTATAAGTTATTTCCTCTTTCTCTTTAAACCTAAAACATATCTGGCTCTAATTAAAGCACTGCACTTTACAGTTTGAATCAACAGAAGAATAAATGAAAAGCTTCCTTCAATAAAATAAAGTCTCAGTCACATTTAAAACCTTTATTAAATACCAAAGATATTTAATTAAAAAAAAAACAAACAAGACTTTTGTCTTTTGACTTCAGCTAAATTTCCACTTTTGTTAATGAGAGTTAGGAACCCAAAAGTCTAATTTAAGAAAAAGTGTATGCTTGCAGTATTTACAACTGGACACTTCCATTGCACTGAAATAATTGTTGCAAACTAATGGTGAGTCCATTAATCATATGGGGAAAATGCTGTGAAGGAATGGAAAGTCCTACTAATGAATGCAAAAGAAACTCACTAAGCAGCGAAGCAACTTTAAACAAAGAGCCAGAATAGGGCCATCTTGCCTAAGTGAGCCTGGGACAAACGTGATTTTCCCTCAGTGAGGATGGTGACACCAACCGACCGGCTAGCAAGCTAATGGGGGAATCAAGAATAAAAGCATATGGGATCAGTGTGTCAGAGGATGAGGAAACAAATGTAATTTGCTGAAAAATGTTTAATAGATGGCATTCCCCTTTCTCTCTTTCATAGCCACATGAGCATAGGAGATGGTTGCAAAGCAGACATATCTTCTGGAGAAATATTCCAGCCACACTTTGAACCATGATTACTTGAGTGTATGAAAAAGCTTCTTGGAGAAAAAATTAGAGAAAGGCCTTCCTGGACACAAGAGACCTTTTTTTGCTTCAAAATCTATGTTAGAATTACAGTTAAATACATTATTTATAAATGAATTTATAAGGAAGCTCATTGATTCATCATACTTTCAGCTATACTAAAAAATGGTGGCCAGTCTTTACAAAAGGCCTCATTCATTGCGGTACTATATGACAAGTTTGGGTTTTAAATGGAGGTGAACAGAATGGAGGAATCAACCAGAAAATATAAGTAGCTTCACCAGACATCATCTTTCTTTTTCCTTCTCCATGTCACTCTGTGCTCACATTGGGTTTTATAAGTAAACAAAACAAAGCACTTTATCCATAGAAAGTTTTGAGGAGAAAACTGTGGAGCAAACTACTATGAAAAGGTTAATTGTAACACCACAATTTCATTTGAGAAATTAGACTTTAAAAAATCTATTTACTTTATAAATTAATGTTTGAATTATTTTTATGCTGAGCATTTATTACTTACAATAAAAAAACTAGACAATAATATTGTGGAGATGTGTCAGTGACTATATCCAGGACAGAGATTCAAAGACAGCACTTGGTTGCCTCTAATGAATTAAGCCATCGCCTCTTATCCAAGACCCCCTTCCCCCCGCCCTCCCCCCCCATGGACACCTGAAACCCTGGCTAGTACAGGATCGATCCCATATATACTGTTTTTTTCCTATAAGACATCCCTATGATAAAGTTTAATTTAGAATCAGGCACAGTATGAGATTAACAACAAATAATAATAAAACAGAACAATTATAACAATACTAGTGGCCTAGAGTGTGATATCGTGTGCAGTAGGCCTCCTGCCAATTCCACAGGAGCCTGCAGGAGCCGTGCTGCTTCCATGGGAGCCAGCGGGAGGGAGCCAGCAAAATGGAGCTGCGCCACTTCCGTGGGAGGCAGGAACGAGCCACCCAGCTTCCACCAGAGCCAGGAGGGAGTGTGCCACTTCAAGGGGGGAGGGGCGGCGGACTAGAGATGCTCCATGCATCTCCTGGTGACCAGTCACACACACAGCCCTGCCCCTCGCCATGTGCAGCCCTGCCCACCTGCACATGCCCGCTGCACACATAGCCTCCTGCTGATGGGTCATTACTGTGACAGCATCCTGACAAATTTGCATATTAGCTCTTTATTATATAGGATACGGCATTACAGTTATGTGAATGTGGTTTCTATCTCAAAATGTCTTATATGGTACTCACCTCTTCACTTCAAGGAAGCACTTTATGGCTCTCCGTGGCATATCCAAATTCCCAGCATCACTGTTCTTGCCCGCTGGGCCATTATTAAGTAAAATAAGGGTTACTTGAACTTGAGCACTGAAATACAGTCAATCTAATAATCAAGGCAGCTACTAAGTGACTAACAAGTGGGGAATGTATGCCGTGTGGATATGCTGGGCACAGAGAAGATTCACATCTGGGTGGAACAGGCAGGGCAGGACAGCACGAGATTTCATCACACTACTCAGAACTGCATGCAATTTCAATCTTATGAGTTTTTTATTTCTGGAACTTTTCAGACCAAGGTTGAGTGTGGGTAACAAACCATGGAAAAACAAAACTGCAAATAAGGGGGGGAATATTGTACAAACATTAGATTAGAATTTTTTAAACAATTATTAAAATGTTCACGTAATGAAAAGCAAAAAAAAAAAAAAGATTAAATACTCTAATTAGTGGAATAAAAAGTGAAAATCAAAAGTATCATAATCACAACATACCATTTGGTATTAGAATGTAATATAACTTATTTTTTCTGCAAAAGTAATAACTTGAATTACAGTTGTATTCTTTGTAGACAAATATTTAAAATTACTTGGCTTTTCAGCAGTAACATGGAAGGCACCTCAGAGTAAGAATACAGTCTTTGAAGACAGAGAGCAGCCACAGGAAACCAATTCAGTGTCTTTTCAGGTGGACACCCCATAAATTACTTAACTTCCCTGGGTTTGTAAAAGAAAACATGTTATCCACATGTAGGATTATTCTGAGGCTTATATGAGGTTGTATATAAAGTATCTGGCACATACTACCTGCTAAATAAACTGCTGAAATTGGTCATTGCAATCGACAGTTAAAGGTGTCTGTAAATCGGAAATCTCATAGAAGACCAGCTAGATATTAGAAAGGGCAGCCCAGAGAGCCACCCAGAATTTAAATGACATATAAAATAACTTTTTAACCAATACAAAACTGAGGATTATATATGTCAGGAGGAATGAACACACACTTATGCAACTCCTTTAAAAAATACAGGGTGTGGCGAAAGTAGGTTTATAGTTGTGAGTATGAGAAACAAAGTTTATTCTTGTATTATTTACTATTGTATCATTTTCCATATGAACAACTATGAACTACTTTTGCCCCACCCTGATATACCTATACTGATGAGTGATTTAATTCAATTACATTCACATACCTAGACTATACATATTGGAACAATCAAAATCTTTTAAACTATACCTTCTAATAGAATGCAAAATTATTTTTTTAGTACTCTATCAAAAGGAAACATTTTTCCATGGAGATATAATGAGCTTTGTAATGATCAGGCCATAAAAGATTAGACTCTTACTTTCAGAGTTTATGTAAATTATTAATGAGAACCACTATAGCTCTACTGGCTTAAATTGCATTGTTAGTAATGATCAAAATCTTATCTGTCCATAAAAAGACTGTAATATTTCATTGAAGCTTATTGTCTTTATGTAAATCACCACCTAAATTTGAACAGTATAAACTAAATGACTTAATCTTATTTGTAAGGCTTTATAATTTAAATAAAGGTCCGGTGCTCGAATTCGTGCACCAGTGGGGTCCCTCAGCCTGGCTTGCGGGATCAGGCCAAAACCAGCTCTCCGACATCCCTTGAGGGGTCCGGATTGTGAAAGGGTGCAGGCCTGGCCGAGGGATCCCACCAGTGCATGATTGTGGACAGGGAGTGACATGGGAGGTTGGCCAGTCAGTGAGGGGCTGGGGGAGGGCTCCAGGTCATGTCCAGCCCATCTTACTCAGTCCTTATCAGCTGGACCCCAGCAGCAAGCTAACCTACCAGCCAGAGCATCTGCCCCCTGGTGGTCAGTGCACATCAGCAAGCAGTTGAGGGGCCTTAGCATATCATTAGCATATTACGCTTTGATTGGTTGAATGGACAACCAGACACTTAGCATATTAGGCTTTTATTATATAGGATTTTAATATGTTATTTATATTATACTATATATTAATATATGACATTTAATTATGCATTATTATGGCTTATAATTATAAATTGGATGCAGAATATGACATTTCACTGGAACTCCAGATTTTCTGGGTTTCTATTATTTTCTCAGATGTATATTTTATTAAGAGAAATAAAAGCATCTTAAGCAGTTCAACTGGCATTGAACTGTGACATACTTAGTTGCTATCCAAACTCCTAAAACATAACATTCTAAAATTAAATTTAGTTTGAAAGTCATTCATTAATATTCATAAAATGGAACCTGACTTTGAGTGACACTAAATTTCAAGTGTTGACATTTACTTCTGAATGAGAAGTGAAGAATTCAGGCAGTATAGTCAAAATGAATCATCAGAAATTAGTCACATTTCAAACTTCTTAATTTAAAAGAGATGCAAGTTTTGTTTTTGTTTTTTAATACAATTTTATTGATTTCAGAGAGGAAGGGAGAGGGAGAGAGAGATAGAAACACCAATGATGAAAGAGAATCATTGATAGGCAGCCTCCTCGCTCTGCCCCTCAATGGGGGTCGAGACCACAACCCAGGCATGTGCCCTGATCAGGAATCGAACCACAACCTCCTGGTTCATAAGTTGATGCTCAACCACTGAGCCACACAGGCTGGGCAGATGCCAAGTTTTTAACTGTAGTATCTTGTTTCCATTATTAAAAATATATATATTTCATTCTAAGTCCAAATTCTTTACCTTGAAAAACAATTATTTTTTATGCTTTTTAAAAAAGAAGTCTTATTTTCTACAATGGAACCCTTGAACTCGAGACATTATTTTATCTTGAGAAGTTGTCTATAGGTAAATCAAAAAAGATAGGACAGAGAACAAGACACCTAGTTATAAAACTCATTTACATGTTGCATTGCACACACCCAGATGCATTAGAAAACAGTGTTCTACTGAAAGTGGGATTACTAAACTCTTAATTGAAAAAGAGATCACACAATTATTTGGCTTTATTTCACTAGGAAACAGCTTTTGTGCTATTTCTAACAATACAGCTACACTAAGTAAACTTGTTCATATAATTGAAAGAATGCTATATTTAGGGTCAGAATAAACCAGTTATTCCCAGGATGAAAGTAATAAATAAAGGGTCATCCAAATTACTCAAGAAAGTAATATTAAGTGTTTGTCTCCTAATAAAGAGTGGATGATTACTTGAAGGTCTAGAGAATTAAAAATAGTTCAAACTGAGCTCCACAAGAAGTTGGAAATACGGCTCATCATGTCCTACCCAAGAGGCTCTGCACAGCTGTTCTTCATTTGGGCGACTGGCTGGTGACTGACAGTGCAAGTGCCTACGATTTAACTGCATTGGAGTCTGAACATTTTTTTATACCTGATTTGACAAAATGGGAGAAAGGAAAGATTAACTACAGAGAAGAAGAAGAGAGACCTGGAGACAGCTATTTCCTCTATCCTTCATGTGATAACTGATTCAGCGGTAGGAAATGACGCTATATATATATATGAAATAAGTGTCTAAAACATGCTGTCATCCATTGATAGGTCATTAATCACAATTGGATCAAGCAAATAGTCACAAGAATTCAACCACTTAAGCTAAGATACCATCTGCCTACTATGCCCTTTTCCCATTTCTAGTCCTTCCTTACTACTAACCTTCAGGTAATCAGATAGTTGTCTTACAAGACTTGATTTTAAATGAAGGCAATTAAAAATAGATTTTGAAATTTTCACAGGAAGTCATAATACAATTCAGAATATATTATTTTTACCCATGCCCAATTTTTCCACATTAGCACTTAAAATGCAAGTACATGATTTGTGCTGAAGGATCTGAGTTTTTCATGTAATCATTCAAGAATGAAAAAAAAATTAATTGAATTTGAGGAAATCTATCTTTATCACCACTTAAAAGATTAATATATTTTTCCCTGATTTACAGAATTAGAGAACTTAATCGTGGATTTATGGATTAAGCACACATAGCTTCTGAAATAGAAGTAAACTATCAGCAGTCAGAGAACTCAAAGAACATTATCTCCATTAATTGTCTCCTAGTACATATTTTAATTCCTCAACGAACCTGGTAAGTTTTTTGTTAGCTCCACAATTGGTCTTCTAACAGACAGATATTAAGAGGAAAGTGTTTTTGTAATAGAAGATCTTTATCCTGACAACTCCCTGTTCTCAGGAAGATAATATTAGTACGTTTTAGAATTGCCTTTTAAAAATGATAATGAGTCAAATATTACTTTTTTATGGGCTTATATCTCTATTTCACAAAATAGAATGCCTGGTGGTTCAAAATTGGGATTGTAGATGTCAAGAACTTGGCTAATTTTGGAATAAGAAATGGAAATACAACATAAACAAGAGCCAGATGAAATTTCATAAAGTTATCAATTCTTTACTCCTGTAGTTGTTCTTAGAATTACTGTGAGGTCAAGCAGGCGTCCTCCTCAGGGTATCCCAAAGGCAGTCTGCAGTGGGGGTTATATTGATTTGGGAGTTGGCAACCTGGTCTTATTTCCAGCTTTGCCTTTAGTTAACTTTGTTGGACAAATCACATTTTTGAGCATTAGTATTACCATCTTTAACTTGAAGTTAGTGACTATATCAGTGATTCTCAAGCTAAGGGCCAGCAACATCGGTTCCCCTGGGGAATGTATTACAAATGCTGCCTCCCAGGTCTGCCTGATTCTTATGGAATCAGTAACTGTAGGGGTGGGCTTCACCAATATGAGTTTTAACAAGCCAGCCTGATGGTTCTGCTGTATTATCAAGTTGGATTATGTGATCTCTTAAGTTTCTTCTAGTTGTGAGGTAATTAGCAAGTAGAACTACCTGTTTGTGAGCTTAAGTCAAGGACATAATGACATAAGTCAAGGATTCTATCTTTCTAAGTTCCAGGACCTAGAATGTTTCAGTAAACAAAGGAATGGTTGGGGATATTGTCTCCATAGTGGAGTAATCTTCTCCCCCCAAGCCCCAATTACACTTTATTGGTGACTACAGTAGGTCCTCGGGTTATGTTGGCGATCCATTCCTATGGCGCGACATAATGCAATTTTCGCCATAAGTCAGCACCCACCTACAGAAGCACCTACGTCACTCACATGGAGCACATACACAGCAGTAATGAAGTGAAACAGTAAAAAAAATTAAAAGAAAGATAACAATCCCTGACCTTTACTTGTGGTAAATAAATAATAAAAACATAAAGCACATATGTACATACATTGAAAGGATGGAACTTTTCTTTTTATAAATAAATGGGAGATGGCGACGTAACCGCAAGACAACGTATGTTGAGTCCGACACAACCCGAGGACTGCCTGTATTTTATGACAAATACCATCCTTTTATTATTGTTACCCTGTTATTACTGTCATGTGTCTATATGTCTTATATTCTTGCATTAGAGGCTCAGTGCACAAAATTGTGCATCCGTAGCTCGCTGCTGCTTGCTGTCGCTCTCTCCCCGCCTGCCTGCTGCCACCCCAAGCCATGAGCCACCCTGCCTGCTCCCCAGGCCTCGAGCTGCCCCGCCCACTGTGAGCTGCTGCTTGAGGGGGCAGGGGAGAGGACCGAGAGGTGGTCAATGCACCTCATGGCGATTGGTCAAGTGGTCATTCCAATTGTTACACTTATAGTCCCTGGCCTTTTGTTATATAGGATATGGCACTGTTATTACTGCCATGTGGATATATGTCTTATATTCTTGCATATGGCACTATTCCTAACAGGTTTTCCTTCCTGGGTTCCATTGAGCTGTGATTCTTAAACCTTACCATACATAAATGTACTGGAGCTTGCATTAACACAAAGGGCTGAGACCTACTCTTAGAGTTTCTGATAGAGTAGGTCTGAGAATGTGCATTTTTTAAAGGGGGCTGCTGATGCTGTGGGTGTGGACACCCCATTGTAAGAACCCCGCCACAGAGCAAACCCCACTGGGCACAAGGCTGATTGCTTGTGGGGCTAACAGAAAGCTTATAGTGTTTGCTAAGAGTAAGGAGTTAAATTAGAAAATTTATAAGATTTTCTTAAATGTTAGCACAAAGTCTGAAACAAGGATTGAATAGATATACTTATATATACGTGAAATATCTATATGCAACCTATTTTTTGGAAATAGAAACATTTACTATTACCAGTCTTTGATAGGCACAATATAATTTATCTTTTTATTATTCTTTTTCTAAATGGCATATCTCTTCTCACACAGAAACTTCTCAAAAATCTTAAGGATAATAAGTTAAATTATTTTTAAAATATTGTAATATGAAAATTCAATTTGTTTCTATTACTTTGTAGTCTTCTAAGTTCTCTCTGAAACTTTTTTAGGTTTTTTGAAATGCTGAAATCCTCGCTTAGAAAGCAATTCTAAGTCAGTGCTGTTTATTCAAATATATTCCAAAGCCGGAACTTGAGCTTCAGCAAATAGGTTAGGAAGACACAGAGGTAAAAAGTCAAGTCATAGATTAGGAACAATCTAGTCAACATTACTGGGGTGAACACTACTAAGTTTACTACTAATTGGAATGAAAGTCTGAATTTTGAAAAATAGAATTGCAAGTAATTCAAATTAAACAGGTACGGTCATTTAAGAAACAAATGTCTAACAAGAAAAATATGGTGTATGATAATACAAATTTGAATTGTTAGTTAGTGGTTATTGGGATTGTAAAATAATTTGTTTTCTTTCTAATAACTCGGAAGTGAGTCTGTTAAATAGTAAGTTTCTTAATTGTATCTTAAATATGATTTAACTTTATACATTTTTTTTCCCAAATCATAAGCCAAGGCATACCTGCATTTAGAAAACCAAGGCAGAGCAGGCCACAGGGTTATAACACAATATACAACTTTCCCCAAAGTTCTGGAATTCTATCACTTTGCTTCTAATAACTTCACAGAAAATTTAAGTCCCATTAAGACTACAATAGCATTGCTACTGCAATCTATAAATTTTCAGGATGATGAATAAAAGAACAGGCCACAAGTTCTTATTCTATAATATTTGCCTGTAGTTGTTGCAGAACTTTGAAATATCCCAACTTTTCTGGTGATTGTGACCTATTTAGTATTGTGGTCAAACTCACTTCCTTTCCCCTTGTGACTAATTGTTCATTCATTCATTCAACTAACACTCAGTATTGAATCATGACAGGCTCTCATCTAGGCACTGGGGATCAAAGGGTGGGTCCTTGCCCTTACAGACATACCTTCTGGTGGAGAAAATCAATAATAAGATTCAATGAATAAACAAATTAAATATAGTGAAGGCACAGATGGTATCTTATTCTTGATACAGTACTTACTTGGTTCTCAATTAACTACATGAATGCATGCTTCATGGTTGGCAGATGGTTATGTCCTTAAAATAATGATAACTAGCTAAAATATAAATTTGAACGCATTGTCTTATAACCCAGTATTCTAATCAAATAAGGCTAACAAATGTTCTGATACTTACTTTATGAGATCCTAATTCAAGATCTATAATGTTAATTAAGAAACTTCATTTATGTATACTATATATCATGAATTTAAATGTTCATTTTAATATGTTGTTTTTCCCTCTGATTCAAACATAGTAAAATATTATGGCTGAAATCCTAAGTAAATTCTCTTCTTTTAGTTAGCAATCCTCCCTGGTCTCAATCTGCAGATTCTACAAACACAGCATCACTCCCCACCTTCCTCCACCTTCTATTCCTGGAAACCACACACCAATCTAAGAGGAAAGTTAATTAGAGTTACATTGCATATCTTACCATGACATGAAGCAGGGAGTTATATAAGAGAGTAAATTATGGTTGCTATAGGAACCATAATTTAGTATTTTGGGCAAAAGCTTTAACTCTATTCAGGTCAACTGTATTTTACAAAATAAATGCCAAGAGAAAAATACTCTGAAAGTTCAATTGTTTTAAATAACAAATTTACAGAGATTTCATTTTTACTCTAAAATGCACATAAAGAATTGCCAAGAAAATACCTGTTTTATGAACTTGAATAAGAAAATAAAATTTCAGTGGTACTGATATTGACAGTAATCATAAAATTCACTCACTTTCTTTACTGTATTATTTGATTATTATTGATAAAATGTTCTACTGTTTATGTGAAACCAGATGCTATACAAATTGGTATTCTGATACTAAAAATGTAAAAATCAGATTCTTTAAATATATATATATTTATATATACTAGAGGCCCAGTGCATGAAATTCATGCATGGGGGGGTGTCCCTCAGCCCAGCCTGCATCCTCTCCAATCTGGAACCCCTCGAGGGATGTCCGACTGCCCAATGGTATCAGGCCTAAACGGGCATTTGGACATCCCTCTCACAATCCAGGACTACTGGCTCCTAATCGCTCACCTGCCTGCCTGCCTGGTTGCCCCTAACTGCACCCCACCCCCCTGCCGG
>NW_006284615.1:1360530-1372176 GCF_000327345.1 Myotis davidii
TCCAACTGCCTCCCAGCAGGCCTGGTCTCCCCCACTGCCCTCCAAGCAGGCCTGATCTCCCCCACTGCCCTCCCCTGCAGGCCTGGTCACCCCCAAATTCCCTCATCTGCTGTTCCAGTCACCCCTAACTGCCCTCCCATGCTGGTCATCTTGTGTCCACATGTGGGTGGCCATCTTTGACCACATGGGAGCAACCTTTTTGTGTGTTGGAATGATGGTCAATTTGCATATTATCTCTTTATTATATAGGATATACTGATTTCAGAGAGGAAGGGAAAGGAAGAGAGAGGTAGAAACCTCAATGATGACAGAGAATCATTGATCAGCTGCCTCCTGTATGCCCCCCACTGGGGATCAGGCCTGCAACCCAGGCATGTGCCCTGACTGGGAATCCAACTGTGACTTCCTGGTTCATAGGTCAATGCTCAACCACTGAACTACTCTGGCCAGGCAACACCAGATTCTTGTAATCCATTAAGTTCTGATATGTAATACTTTAAACTCCATTTGAATTCATTGCAGGAAGCAAAATCTTTTCATAGTCTCTGGCAAGTGGAAGATTGTGTTTTCAATAGTCAAATTGGGCCAGCCATTTTGAAGATAATTTTGAAGATAACTTTAAAGAAAAAGAAGATAATTTAGGATGTCAGAAAAATTTTTAACATGGAAAATTGGCAATTCTCACTGTATGGCATATGTTATCATACTGACAATTTTTATCACATATATTTTTTAAAAACTGTGTGTTCAAATGACTGGACAAAAATACTTTCTAGGAGGCCAACTTAGAGTTTATTTTTTTATGGTGTGTTATCCATTCTACATTATCCAAAATTGCTAAGACCAAAACAGCACTATAGATAGTCCCACTGCAAATGTATTTGTGGTGCTCCCTATAGGATAGCACACATCAATTATGTTGCTTGTAATTAGGGGGGTAAATATTTTGGCAAAATCACCACTACCATGATAAACCCAATGAACTACTGTACAACCTTTGGAAAATTCAATATGTAATTTTTTATTATTCATAAAGTGCTACTCTTCAGGGGAAAATGTTAAAAAGGAAAATTGTTAGTAATTTTGCTACTAAAAGTAAAGTGGAGAGAGTTCATGATGCTCCTTTTAAAAATAGTTACTACTTTTTCCCTGAATACTAGTCAAATGGTAATTAATCAAAGAAAAGGGTGAATTTCATTTCCACTGAAAAATGCTACATTGAGAATCATTTCTAAGCTATAAAAGGTAAATGCAAATAAATAATGACATTGCAAAACATCCTACACAATTTATTTGTTTGTATTAATGAACACATATATTTTCTTGGCTACTAGCTACAGAGATTCATAACTGAATATTTTTCTTGTTAAAAACTTTTTAATTAGAAAGAAAACGAAATATTCCCCAAAGCCAATAAAATCTAGAGATAAGAAAAAAAATGTTGTTACTGGTGCAGATGATTATAAAGAGGAAAACAGGAAATTCAGATATACCAAATCTGTTTCTCTATCTTGTGACTACATTACTAACTGAATCTGATTTTTCCATTTTTAATTTAATACAAAGATGCTACATCATATTTCTATCAACACCATCCATTCTAATACAAGACAGGTATTAAATTTGAGAAGCAAGTTTCAGGTACCCAATCACTCATCCACTTTCACCAAACAGTACTTTAAAATTATATATATATATATATATATTTGATTTCAGAAAGGAAGGGAGAGGGAGAGAGTGATAGAAACATCAATGATGGGAATCATTGATTGACTGCCTTCTGCAGGCCCCCTACTGGGGATTGAGCTTGCAACCAGGCATGTGACTGAGAATCAAACTGTGACCTCCTGGGTCATAAGTCAAGGCTCAACCACTGCGCCACATCGGCCAGGCCAAACAGTACTTTTTATTGTAGAGAATTATTTCATTCATTGCCTACCTTTCTTATGCTTTTCTAGCTGGGTAGAACCTTTGAATGGGCTTGGAGATTGTTCCTGCTCATTACAAAACTGTTATATCTCTTACTTCCTAGGAATGTTAGAACTCCAAATGTGTACCCTGTTAATGTAGAATTATATTTGTCCCACCAGGTAGGGTGTCTGGTTGCTTAAAGTCTTTAGGGGTATATTGCACAAATATTAAAATATCTATTTCATTTAAAACTTCAGAACCAAAACAACCATGTCTGGTTCAGAGTAAATTAAACAGCCATGGTCATTAAGTTAATTCCACATTAATGAACTTGCTGACAGGATACTTAATGCTGTATTTCAAGGGTTGGCAGCCACAGTGCATGTGCTGGCTAGAGACGGCCAGATTCCAGAAGCTCTTTATTACACGGCAGTCACCACCCCTTTGCTGCCCGCTTCTTGACAGTCCAAGGGGTTTGGACACAGATAGGTGTGTGCAGTTAAGTGGCAGGAGTCTGCCCTGGACACGCTCAGTCCTGAAGGCAGCTAAGAAAATGAAGCAAGAAAATGAAAGAGGGAGAGATGAATTGTAAAGTGAAAAAAGGGAGGGAAGGAGGAAGGGATTTTTAAAAGTGAAAATGAAGAAGGATGTGATACATAAAACACATTCTACCTCTTAAGTGAGGAGTCTATGTGTGGAATAGGGCCCTGGATTAAGTGGAAAGAGATTGTGAGGTGAAGCGGGGTAAACTGAATAAAGCTGAAATCCTTCAAGATGTCTCCTAGTGGAGGTTTAAGGGGCCCCAAACAAAACTGCAACATTGCTTCCCTTAACCTCCCTTTCCGGATTCCTCCTATACTTCTAAGTCCCTGGGCTTAGTCATCAGCCCTGATACTCACCAACTGCAGCTTCCTCTAGAACAATGGTTCTCAACCTTCCTAATGCCGCGACCCTTTAATACAGTTCCTCATGTTGTGTTGACCCCCCCCACCATAAAATTATTTTCGTTGCTACTTCATAACTGTAATTTTGCTACTGGTACGAATCGTAATGTAAATATCTGATATGCAGGATGTATTTTCATTGTTACAAATTGAACATAATTAAAGCATAGTGATTAATCACAAAAACAATATGTAATTATATATGTGTTTTCCAATCGTCTTAGGCGAGCCCTGTGAAAGGGTTGTTCGACTCCCAAAGGGGTCGCGACCCACAGGTTAAGAACCGCTGTTCTAGAATCACATTCCTTCTCTTTCCAGGTAACTAAAAACCCCAATAAATCTCAATCCCGGAGTATTGTTTTTCTCTTAGGTGTGAATTTAAGGAGCTAATTAGAGTGATATTGTCTGAAGCACAATAGAGAACACTTATACATATTTTTAAAAGCATTCCTTGCAGTGCCCTGGAGTAAGGAAAATCTTTTTTTTTTCTTTTTCTTTTAGAGAGAGGGAGAGATAGAAACATCAATGATGAGAGAGAATCATTGATCTGCTGCCTCCTGCATGCCCCCTACTGGGGAGTAAGCCCGCAACCTGGGCATGTGCCCTTGAACTTGACTGGAATCGAACCTGGGACCCCTCAGTCTGCAGGCTGACACTATCCACTGAGAAAACCAGCTAGGGCTGGAGTAAGGATGGTCTTAACTGCTCCTGCTTGACTCTAGGTTCAACCCTTCTCTCCTCTGTTTTCTTTCTCCCTCTATCTCTACAAGGTCAAGTTCAGTGGTTCTCAACCAGGGGCTATTTTGTCCTCCAGGACATTATTTATCAATATCCGCAGTCATTTTTTATTATCACCACTGTGTGGGAGGGTGCTACTGGCATTGAGTAGGTAGAGGCCAGGGATGCTACTACACACAGGACAACCCTCCACAAAAAAGAATGATTGAGCCCAAAATGTGACTAGCGCTGAGGCTGAGAAACCCTGACTACAGTAGCATAATGAACCCCATCCAATAGGCTTCCTCACCTTTGGCCAGCAGTCCTCAACCTCAGTAGATACTTAGTCACATGCATCATGAATCTGGACACGAGGAAATCCCCTAGTGTGGGGTGTGGGCTGAGGAACAAGTGTACCAGCCTGCAGCAGATTCCCTCAGTCTCCTGCCTTAGCAACAACAGTACCAAGACCACGGGTTGAGCACTACCAAAGTGATTAAGGAACATAATGTACTGCCCTTACCACTATGCACGCTTCCCCAATGACAAAATAAAAGCTGGTTTGCACAAAAATGCAGGAAAATGGCTTTGCTCCTTGGACTAGGTTTTTGTTTGTTGTTGACCCTGCCTTTCAAGGTATAATTCTCTCAAAGAAAGAGAATGCATTTGTGATTTCTCATATTTTGACCTCAGCACAAGAGATGGCCTGGAAAAATGTTTAGGCAGTTCTGAGTATATTAAATGAATATTCATACGACTGAATTTGTTTTGTAAAAGTTTCCTTTATAGGTTTTAAAAACGAAATGCAAAGGCAATGCCCAAAGCCACAGGTAACATGCTTAGTGAGCAATCTTCTCCTACTGGTTTGATCTATTCCCATCTGTGTCTCAAACCCTATGAAACATACTTCTCTCTTTCCACTGTAACATGGAGAACACATTTGTATAACCATTAATTAAACACTTTTGGGGATTTTTACCAATTACTATGGATTACATTCGTGACAGAAAAAAATATTTGCATAAATCAAATGTGGATGAATGGAATGATATACAGAAAGAAAAGTTAACAGGGTATGTATGACAATGTAAAGCTAAGATAACCAACTCAGAGTAAAGAACTCCAAACTCAAGCCTTTTCCTACTAGAGGATGAATGATGTTGAAATCAGACTTAGAAATATACCTGAAATTCTCTTACCTACTTATGATGTTGAATTCAAAACTATCTAAAATATATTTTTTAAAATATATTTTATTGAAATATACATTCTTATAGAATTATGGTAGAATAGATCTCTGTAGAGGCTCTTTTCTTGAATGAGATATGATTCAATGTTAGCCTTTAAAGAGAATATTTAAAAATATTAATGTTAATATGTATATTTAATAACATTAAAATATTCTGCATTCATGACCAAAACCAGATTTTGAAAACTTTTTATAATGAGTCAGATCACAGATATTAAGACCTTTACTGAAGTTATAAAACTATAAGTAATAAATTTGCATCTCATAACTGCAAATTTTTAAAAAAATAAACAATGAAGTGCTTTCAGATCTCTGAAACCCTGTACTGTTGACATTTAAAAAGTGTGTTGTTACATTCATGAGAATCTACACAAGACAGTCCCTAGAAATTGTTCTGCAAACTGCAGGCTTATCATTATAACTCTCTTCAATTCCTATGGTTTTATAATAATCACTGTTACTGGTACCTCTTACGGCAGTTGCCCAATGTCTCTTTCTCTGAGCTGGCTGCCTTCTTGCATTCAATAAGCACTAAAGGCGTGAAAACAAACTTTTGTATAAAATAACTATAAGCTTAGCAAACTTACAATGTCAGCTTAAATCTTTGGCACACTCATTTTTAGAGGATTATCTTTTACAAAAGAAATACCCTACCCTGAATCTTCTTTACATTAAGAACCCCAAAAGACTATATGCCAGCGACTGCTTCTTTCTTGAAGAATATAACCTAGTCGTCCTTTCCCCTTTTGTTTCCTCATTGATAAAACAACAAAAAACAGTGAATAAATTTCATGCCTTTTCCTCCATTTTACCCTCTTCCTTTTCACATGAAAATATGAAAGCAACCTGATTTCCTATGTTTAAATGTTCATTTTTTTGCTAATCTCAAGAGAAGTTGGAAATGATGCACAAAATTAGAGTTCTACATGCACCTAAACAGCTATTAGTTGCTTAAACCTCATGCGACCCATTTTTATTTGCAATATCCACATATCTTTCAAAGTAAAATTCCAATTTCCAATGAATAGATTGCTTGCTTGACATACTCATGGATTACTTTATTATAAATGACTAGAGGCCTGATGCACGAAAATTCGTGTAAGAGTAGGCCTTCCTTCCCCTGGCTGCTGGCACTGGCTTTCCTCTGGCACCTGGGACCCAGGCTTCCCTCCTCTGGCCGCTGGCAGGCAACCGGGACCCGGGCTTCACTCCCTCTGACCGGCCGCAGGCACCCGGGACCCCGGGTGGCTTTGCCCAGGCCCTGGCTTTGTCAGGAAGGACATCCGGAATGACATCTGGAAGATGTCTGGTTTATCTGGTCTAATTAGCATATTACCCTTTTATTAGTATAGATGGCATATGTAGCTCTGCTTTTGCATATACTTCTATTGGTTAATATATGCTATTTTCACAGCCTATGGTGATAAAAGCTAGCGTTGTTTCTCTTTTGCTTGGTTTCCTCCCATTTAAGCATTAGTCTTTTCACCATAGTATATGCTCAATAAATGCTTGTTGAATAATGAATGATTCAATTAAAGCTCTGTTTACCAGTTTCCACTGCAACCATATTAACAGTGAAGGAATAATCTTAGGCCCTTTTGGGTCACCTGTATTCTCAATATGTCAGTGATCTTTCTCTTTCCTACTTAAAAAAATGTTCTTGCTACATTTGCACAATTGCCACAAATAAACCAACCACACATTTTCAGACCTTTGATAAACTTAGCCCCACATAATTTTGCCAGATAGCTCATTTTAAAAATAGCAAGATTAGTCAACTGGACAAAAAAAGCACATACTTTCTACTCTGCTAATCTGAGAAAAACATCTTCCCAAAGATTTCTGTTTAATATCAAAGTTAAAATACAGATAGCTGTGCTGTCCAATTTATAAAACAGATCAACACTCACAATCCCAAAAGATGTATGGCACAGTTTCCTATTATGCGTTGTTCCACAATGGAGAACTTTATGACATTAAACTAATTCCTGGAAAGTCTGGCTAAGAAACAGTGTATATATTTACACACACACACATTTACATACAGATACACAACTGTGCATGAGCTGAAGATTTAAATACTTAGATATAATTTTTTTTTTAGAATCCTTACTGGGAAGAGTTTAAGTTCTTCCCTTTTAATCTTGAAGTAAACATAAATACTTAAAAGAATTCTCTTTTATCAAAGATATTCTTTTTTTTAAAAAATTGGGCAGGCGGAGGAAATGTTGATTCCGAGTATGTAGGCCATGCCCTATTCTAATCACTTTCCTCATTTTGGTCAACTGCTGAATTAACACCGAAAGCCATTTCCAAAATGCAAAAAATGGTCACTCTACCTGCCAAGTGTTTATCCCATTTCACACGCAACAATTTACCAGGCTTAGTGTCAAAGGTTTATGTCCTCTTCAGCTACAGATTTCCAACCAACATAGTCTATTTCTGTGGTAGGCAGCACTCTAAAATGTACGACAGGAGTCTTAAGTCTATGTCCCTAAATAACTAGGTGGCTGTCCAAATAGTACTCATTTGAAGTTTGGACTAGATCCTTGGTTCTCAAAATGTGGGTGCTGGAACATTACCATCACCTGGAAACTAATTAGAAAAAAAAAAAGTCATGAGATCATATCCAGACATACCGAATAAGAAACTAATACCTGTTTTCACCTCCAGGTAATTCTGATACATGATCAAGTTTGAGAACCTCTGGACTAGAGATGAACCCTAAAGCCTTCTCAAACTACCAAAATCCTATTGTTATTAGCTCAAACCTATCTTCTAGACCTAGCACTATGTTCAATTAAGTGCTTTCAATTACTCCTAGCAGCCTGAGTAATACATAATCAAGAATATCACACTCTATTAGTAGCATTTAAAAATTTGACACATTTTTTCACAAGGACAAAAGTCCTGGTAGCAAACTTTTCCCAATTAAGTAGACACTGTGACAAATATTTGGTGTCATTTTAACTAAGAGTGGTGATCTCCAAAATTAAATGTTTCCTTCATACTCCAGATGTTGTGAAAAATGCATTCTTTAATGACAGTTAAGGTACAGGTATTTTGCATATATTTCTCAAGACCAGCTGCTACATATGGTGTTCTCTCACTTTGCCATCCCACCTATAAAAAATACTGGGTATTTTAAAGGGGTGCAATCAGATGATAGTGGAAACATTTACAAAACTACCTGGACAGTTCAAATAGATGAGGCCTTTTAGGATTCCCACCTACAGAAAAGGTTAACTAATCGGGGAGCATAAAGCCTCAAACATGTAAATTCTAACCCAGACATGTCTTTTCCTGAAATGTGATTAAGTCTATTTCAACAGTTAACATGGAAATTATTTTACCTAAGAACCGTAACTCCCAAACATAAAAATGTTAAGACTTAGGAAGGTACCTTCAGCTTTTCTGAGGCTATTACAAAAGGAGTACTAAAATAATCCTTTGACATAACATAAAGCCTGGTTGACAGCCAGGGACCAAAAGGAAAAGCTGTTAAAAAAACAGCAGGGGTCAAGTTTAAGTTAACTTTTGCTCCCAAGATAAAGGTTCCTTTCTCACTCAGTATCTGTTTTGACAGGTGATTGCCTTATAGCAAACTGTTCCTCCCTCCACCCTCCCTCCCTCCCTCCCTCCCTTTTAACACCCAAGTCAGCCCAACTTTTTCAAGGAAACAAATGCTCTTATCTCTTCACACCCTAATACTAAGAGGTTCTCACTAGCCAAATAAACTGACATACGCTTAAAAACAATGTCCCTCACTTCTCTCAATTTTGTCAAGAACATAATGGAGAAGGCTACCAAACTCAACTACTGTTTTCCTGCTCTAAGAAATACACAGCGAATTGTTTTCATTGAGAATCCAAAAAGCATTTATTTTACAGTACTCAGCAAAAGCGTATTAAGTTCTTCTGCTCTGCCATCCTAGACCTATTAAGAATTTAGTCATGCAAGTGACTAAATCCTATGTGGAGATGATTAATGCACCAACAACCTATTTCTTTTCCAATTTTCCATTTTTAAGTGTTCCCTGTCAGGAGTATATACATTTCTCAAGTTAAACACTTGGCACCATTTTAGGTCAAAAGGCTTCCAAAATACAAAACTAAAGAAAAGCATAAAACTAAAAAGTCCACAGATGCCATTTTAAAAATATCCTTCATAATACTTGGTAAGTCTTCAGAATTTTCAACACTTTAGATCTACTGAAGCAACTCAATTTACCCAAATACAAGAAGGAATCTTTGCAAAGGCATACATTTGAGTAGTTTCTCTTAATTTCTCTACTTAGAATATATTTAGTACCTTCTAATTGACTTTAATAGTAAACTTAAGTGAGATCGAGAATGAGAAAAAAAATGGCCATAGGATCACCACAGGTAAAATGTCTATTCTTCCTCCATCCTGGAATACTGGGAGGTCTCCTGGGCAAAGGACACATTTTAAGGCAAGATATGTTAGTAATACTGTTTAAAGAAACCTGTGGCCTGTAATTTGTTTTGGCTTCCTCCACAGAATAAATCCCTTTGTCCAAAGACCCTTGAGAAAACTTCATCTACACTCACAGACTTACGGTATATCAAATGCTCTTGGTATATAGCCACAAACCTTTTATTCTAAAGAGGTTATATTAGTAAAGTGGCCCTTGGGGAAAATCAAACAGAAAAAGCTCACACTGCCTCCTACTGTTAGTAGGAAAATTTCATGAGGTCAAAATGGCCCATGATGAGTAATGAGAGCCAGGCGTTTTTGTCTTAGTTTTTTCTGTTTTCTTTCTTTGTAAATCTAAAGATCTATTTCCAAATCAAAACCTCAGGAGTTGAAATGCTGTCTACAGCCTATACAAATTACTGCAGAAATGCTAGTAGGTATGACTTCGGAATGGAAATCATCTTCCCCAAACATCCTTTTGACTTGGTGTATATGTGACCTAATTTAAACTAAACAAATGAGAAAATGCTAACCCTGCCTGGTCAGGTAGATGGTTACTTTCCCAGATTTAAGGCAGTACTAGCAGTTGGCTTCTCCCTTCCCTACGTACTGCGAGGTGAGGTAAACTGCTCCATGCCAGGTGAAGAGTCAGTAATCTTGTAGTCAGATGATATGGCCATACCCCAGGGCTTCCTAGTCCATGGTGATTTCCCCCATATTTAAGAAGTTGGGAGTGATGTCGCTCAACTTGCCAATGAAATACTTCCGTCTTCAAAATTTGACCACCAGCTCTTTGGGGACATCAGGCACCACCAATCACCTGCACCTGTTCACCTTAGCCATGCTACTGTATTAAATCACTGAATACGAAACACAGAAACACAAACAATAGTTTTGGGTTTGTTTCTTTAAAAATGACATTTGTATTAAAAGTCTTAAAATGAAGAGACAATGATTAAACACGTGTGTCTGGAATTAAAAATTACAATTGGTTAGAATTCTCTTGGTACATCACAACAGTAAAATTTTGCTCTTTGCTTCTGAAGGAAGACCCTATTAACAGATAACCAAAAAAAAATTTTAAAATAATATAAAAGGGGAGCTAAATACCTGAACATTTGAACAAAATGAAGGAAAAAAAAGTAAAAAAAAAATCGCAAGACATGGAAATTACATTTTAAAGGCTGGAAATAATAAAGAAGAAATTCACAGAACAGGCCCTATTGTCCTGGCTCCTTGGGGATGATTACTAAAAGGAAACTGGGAAGTGGTTTGGGGAAATAGCAGATTCTGGGGTAGGGTGGGAAGTTCACAGGTTGGCACCGGCTGGAACAGCTGAGTTTTGAAGGCACTCTGCAGACACAGGGGTGCTGGGGGCCCTGAATCACATTTGTTAAGTCTTTGTACTGTATTTTAAAGAGCTACTCATCAAAATCCGTTACTGCCAACCAATAAGAATAAAAAGCTAAACTTAAAAAAACACACACAAAAAAAACCACACACGCACACACACAATAGTACACACACAAAATGTGCAGATCTGTAACATTTTTTTCACAGCTGATAAAAAAAAATACTACCGTTTTTCCCCAGACTCCCCTTAGATACAGTAGGTAAACAAAATAGATTTTTTTCCCCCCACAAATATCAGCAGACACTTTCTGGCACCCCACACTGTATTGGCATCAGTGTTAACAGTCCCAGTTCAGATGTGCAATACTTCAGATTGGATACACTGAAACAAGAATCCAACTTTGCATAGACATCCTCGGAATCGCAATCAGTCACGGGGTTGCCCTTCCAAGCTGGCAGAAAAGGAACCCGATCATAATTTCCAGCTACTCCTGGCAGAAAAAAAAAAAGGAAAAAACAAAAGTTTCTTCCTCTCCTCCTGCTCCTTCATTTGGTTCTCCCGGACTTCCTTCCATGTATTTAAAACTTGGAACTAGAAAACGGTGGTTGCAAGAAAAACAAAAAACACCCCCCCTCCCTTCTTTCCACCTTCTCCCTGTCCTCTTCCTCCCTCACCCCGTTTTTTTCTTTTCTTTTTTTTTTCCAGGCTAAAACTTTCGCTCGCTGGTGTCAAGCCGCCAAGACAGCACCCTGAACGGTTACTGAAAGGGGGGAAATAGGCGTCAACCAAAAATCAATGAGAAACGTACATGATGCAAAGAACCACATTTCCACTGCGTCTCAGATGGTCAGGACCGGTCACCCCTCCGGACGCGGGGAGGAGGCGGGGGACGTGGGCCGCAGGGGCCAGCCGGGATCCCGGGACAGCCCGGGCAAGGCAAAGTCGTCTCCGATCTCAAAGCAAGAAGAGGAATCACATGGAGAGAGTGGGGTGCGTTTGGCTTTTGTGCGCAGAGCGCGGCCGGCGCGGCGGCC
>NW_006284615.1:1372332-1372673 GCF_000327345.1 Myotis davidii
CCCCGCCCCAGCCCCGCTCACCGCTTCACGCGGATGATCTGGTCCCGCATGGGCTTGATGTCCTGGAAGCTCTGCTGGTTGACGAGGCTGTAGACGAGGATGAAGCCCTGGCCGTTCTTGATGTACAGGTCCCGCATGGACGCGAACTGCTCCGTGCCCGCCGTGTCCAGGATCTCCAGCACCGACGGCGACGAGTCCACCTCGATCTCCTTGCGGTAGAAATCCTCGATGGTGGGGTCGTACTTCTCGATGAAGGAGCCGGTCACGAACTGCACGGTGAGCGCGGACTTGCCCACGCCGCCCGAGCCCAACACCACCACTTTGTACTCTCTCATGGCTCC
>NW_006284615.1:1373156-1384697 GCF_000327345.1 Myotis davidii
GGGGTTGAGGGGGGCAGGGAACGCTCAGGTGGGACGATGGGGGCCGTCTTTCACGGCGCTGGGGTCCGCGCATAGGGCGGCGGCTCTGCAAGAAGTGAGTGGGCGCGACGGGCACTCGGCACCGAGCAGGCTCTGCTCCCGCCGACTCCCCCAATCAAAAGTCCTAGGATCCCGCTCCCGATCCCCGGCGCTGTGCCTCCCGGAGGCGGAGACCCAGAGGACATTTGGACGCTAGAGCGGTGGGTGGAGCATCCTCCACCACCCGCGGCGCAGTTTTGTGTTATTTTTAAACCGTGCGCCCTTTCTGGCAGACTCTCCCCGGACTGCATCTCCAGGACCAAGACAATGAGAACACCGGGTCGGAACGACTGTTCCGACGAGGGACGGGGCAGCCTCTAGTGACCACTAGTGACCAAAGGGTAGCGCTCGGAGGGTCCCACCCCCTCCCCACCGGGCTCGCGCCAAAACCCGGAGACTAGAGCGCAACCCGGGCCGTCCGTGGCGGCGGCGCCCGCAGCTAGTCAGGGCATGCTCAGTGGGCAGAGCCGGTTTTCGGGCTTAGAAGCAGGAAGCCTTCGCACCGCACGCCCACACTCCAGCTCGAATTACCTCTCCCAGACTCCCGGCCCATTGGTCCCGGGCGCCAATCTCACACCTCACGTGCGCTCCCATTGGCCACCGCCAAGGTTTTGTCAGTTTGGGCCGCTTCATTGGCTGAAAAGTAACCTCCGCCCGTGATTGGCTTTGCCTGGAGCTGGAGTTCGGAGGCGGAGGCACAGCTGTTCTTTCTGGGCTGCTCCTCCTCCGCCCCCTCCCTCCCTCCCACTTCCCCCAGCTAGTCGTTTTGCAGCTAAGAGTGCAAGAAATAAGAGGAATTTAGGCGGCGAGCTCGGAGCTAAATATAGCCCCTTGTTGGTGTTTTCCAGAGAGCGTGACTTCTCGGTGCCCAGTCACGACTGTCCTTTAAAGGGAGCAGATAGGGCTGGTCACAGTGCTCGGTCCACGAGCATCAGCAAACTTTCCAAGTTCTTTGGCAGCAGGAGGAGGGCGGCTAGGATGTGGAAAGGGGCCACTGTGGCTTCTTCCCACACGGAGGAGTGGGGGATGCCCAGGCTTGCCCTTAGAAGACGTCTTCGCTTTGGGCGGGCAGTCGCCAGACTTGGCTCGGCTCACCCTCCCGGGAGGTGCCAGGGAACTGCCTGGACTTGCCTCTGGGTCTCCCTCTTTCCTGGCGAAGGAGATGTCAAGACCTGTCAGGAGGCTTAGGGAGTTAGCGTGCGCTCCCAGGCGAGTGGGATGGGAGGGGACCGAGCTGCGTCAACACTGGCGCCGGGTCCTGCCTTTAAAAAAAAAAAAATCCCAGGCCACTTGTACTGGCTTAACGGCGGGCATCATCAGGGATGAGCCAAGCGGTGTGCTGCGTGCTCACACGGTTTCAGTTCCTGAGCCCCGCCGTGACTCACGGCCACATTTGCGAGTTAACCTTCTCCGAAGCCCTGGCTGTAGCTCGTACCGTGCGTGTCTGCAGCCCCAAGTCCTTGGCCACGGGACCTGCGGGACCTGGGCGGCAGCCTGCGCCTTGGATGCGGGTGGATGGTGCCCAAGCCCCGCGCCTGGCCGCGCTCTTCAGTGGAGAGAGGGGTTGAACCTTGATGATCGAGTGCCTGGATATCGTTATGTTTATATAATTCTCCAGATAAATCTTTCGGAAGGAGGCAAGTTCACCTAATGCAGCTGGAGAGAACCTCACAACATTTATCCAGCGTTTAATGTCCGCGAAGCCTTTCTACACGCCATCCCTTACTTACTCCTCGTAACAATGATCTGCTTTAAGATGAGGAAATGGAAGCCCTAAGATGTTCAGTAACTTGCTTGAGATTTCACAGGTGGTGAGTAGCCACGCTAGGGTCGCAGGTGTTTAGGCTGCTTGTAACCAATCGTCCATACTGCCTTTACGCAAGAAAGTTCCCGGATTTTATTTACTCTTAGGCTGAATCTTGAGGTCTTGTAATCAGACTGGCTCTTAAACCGAAGCAAAAGGGACCTCCGCCCATGGCCACGGTCTGCTCTCCTCTGGCAGTGCCCCTTCCCACAGCTCCAAGAGCCTGACCTCTCCTCTAGACCATTCATTCTCCAGGACTCAGGGGTGCAAAACCTTTTGTGGGCCATAAGGAATTATCACCTTAAAAACTACCCTGCTATATGTATATGGTCAAACGTTTAATGAACTCACATCTAATGCCTTGGCAGGGCCAGGCCAAATGATTTCGAGGGCCTTCTGGGCCCCACCCCTGCTCCAGGTCCTCGGAATTCTGACATCCCCTACCTAAGTAGCACCAAAGCCTCTCTCAGGATCTGCCTGGGCCTCTGACCCCACCCTGTGCCCAGAAATGGGTCTTGGTTGGAGTGTGCACAGTGCTTGGACGCCTGAGCCCATCCTGCAACTTTGGGCCCCTCCTTAGGGCAGGAAGAGGGGTCCCTGGGAGTCAGCTCTTTCTTCCCTGTGACCTTGCAGCCTGTCCCTGGGAAGAGTCCAAGAATTCATAGTTCACACCTGGCCGCGCAGGTCCTTGGGAAGAGGTATTTGTCAAGGTGGGAGGGTCATATTTTATCAGTTTGTTATCTCGATGTATAACAAATACTCAGACTAAGGCTATGTAGGCCTCTATTTGTCTTCTTGCACACAAATGTGAGGTGTGGTTCTGAGTACCACACTGGAGAAAATGTTTTGTCCTCATAAGCCTGGTGGCTAATCTCCAGTGTTGGAGAGCAGTTATTATCTGAGCCCTTGGGCAGGCTCCTCAGGCTCTCCTGACCTTAGGTTCCCTCGCTATAACCTGGTGATAATAAAATGTGCCCTGCCCTCCTCGCTCCCCAAGGAACCTGGGGGAGAATCTGGTGACCAACCCCCTCATTATACATCAGAGAGGGCTGAGCAGAATTAGAACCCTGGTGTCCTGGCTGCCCTTTTCCTGGTGCCAGCCTGTTCCTCGGGGGTAATAATTAACAGGTACTGGGTGGAAACATGTTTTTAAAGCCGCAGCACGTCATAAATGCATGACAATTATCCAGACTCAGGGGGGCTGACAACCCCGTCTACCAGATCCTCAGGACTCTGGGTGTTATTGAATCTTGGTGGCCTCGCTGGAACCAGAAAGATGCCACAGTTTGGATATTTTCCATTAGCAGTGGTTCTCAACCTTGGCTGCACATTAGAATCACCTGGGAATCTTTTTAAAATCCTGATTTCTGGGCCTCATCCTCCGGGCCACAACATTAGTAACAAAGAAACAGAATTTCCGGAGGATGGGGCCCAGAAATCAGGATTTTAAAAAGATTCCCAGGTGATTCTAATGTGCAGCCAAGGTTGAAAACCACTGTATTAGGGACTTCTCAGTTGCTAATTGTATTACATTCAGGGGGTCTCCCTCAGGGAGATTTGCACTGGGGCTTTGTGATTCAAAACGAAGTAATAAAATTGCTGATGCAGACATTTTTAAGGTTGCTCACTTCCTCTTATGAAATCTGTTAGGAGTCTTTATTTACCTCGCTTAGAGGTTATTATATACCCTGTACCATAATTATTTACAAGTCTGTGTCTTGTCACTCAGTATCACATGAATTCCTTGAGGGCAGGGTCCATACCAGGCTTATCTTTGGAGCCACCTCTTTGCCGCACAACATATAATGCAGTGCCTACATAGGAAGCCCTCGATAAATATTTACTGAATATATGAATGGCATTTTCTTCCTTTTCCAAACTCTTTGTAGTAAAAGATTTTATTAAGGTTTGCTGAAATATAACATTTCCTGGAAACTTAGAAAAATACATCCGAATGTTTCAGTCTCCCTGAGTTATTATGAAGATTCTGGGTGACCAACGTCTACCTTTATTTCGGTGGAGACACTAAATTGGTGCTATCTTGGGGGAAAGATACCAAAGTGTCCAATGGATAAACCCTTTCTCTGAAGATTTAACATCTGCTGATAATATGAAAACCTTGAAAGTAAAAGCTACCGAGTAAGAACAACTTAACCTTTGGTACTGACTGATCCATCAAGGCGGGTCGTGGCCCTGGCTTTTGCTCACACAGTGGGGCTGCTGCGGTTTTACAACACGTGGGTTGGGCCTTCCATGAATTAGCATGTTTGTTAGAACATGAATCTTTGAAGTCTTCGAGAAAATAAGTACCACTTGTCCACTTCATGTATACAAAGTAATGAGTTTATTATTTTTGTCATTTTAGCTGGTGCCACCTATAGGTAAACAAATAATTCAGAACAAATACTAATTTTGAAAACACCAAGGATAAGTTGATAGTGACCATGCATTATTTTTTTAAAGGGAGGTGTGAGTGTAAGATGGTGCCTTGAAGAGTTCTCAATACTATTTGTTAAATACTTGAACATGTTATAACCCAGGCTACTAGCGGGCTTAGGATATTTTATTTTTTTAATTTTAATTTGTGGTCTTTTAAAAGCAATCTCCAGAAATTCCCCAAGCATTATCTTATAAGCCAACAAAACAGTTATCATTTCATACTATGATATTATACTTTGGGCAGCCGGCTTGTAAGAACAGTGACTTGTGCTACTTGTAATGGGATTGTGTATCTTTATATATTAGAAATGTCCCCAAATCTTTGCATGGTAACTAAAGAGACACAAAGTTGTGTCTATATTCTATAATTTCAGTGTCTGCCTTTGTCACTTGTACTCTGGCTCCTTTTTCACATTTTAATTATTTTTCAAAGGAAAATGAAGCAGAAACTTAATTAAATATCCTGTTAAATTTATTCAAGCTTTTTATAAACTTTTTGATAAGCCAACACAAAGAAATAGGAGAATCAAAATCGCTATTGTCTCAAGGTTGTTGCTTATCAGATTAGCATTGAACAAGGATCTCAACATAAAAATTAGTGCACGGTGTTATTTTTGATAATGAAAACCACTCATCTTCAGAAAGGGTTATACACACCTAGGCAAATATCACAGAACTACTCCGTGGGTTTGAGTTCTGTCATAAATTCTTACTAATGGTTTGTCATATTTTCATTCTTTTACAAACTTTTTTAATAAGAAATCTCTTTCCTCTAAGGTAAATGATCTCTTCTCTGTTAGGTGTAAGATTCACCTGAGACCCTACCTGTGGAGAAAAGAACACAAACCGCTTATAGCACCACTTTTATATGATGAATGTATTCTCACTCCAGGGAAATTTTAGATTTTATTGATCCTGTTTTTCCTAGTTGAAAGCTCAGTTTCAAATCTTAATCTGTTTCAGGAATTGTCTCCTGAGAACCTGTGTTCCAGAAAATCAAAGATAGCAAGAATGGAAGAAATTTCCTAGCTCCATTGAAAGAATTTTCCTCCCACTTGCTTTTTCCTCACTGGAGTAAAGGAGCCCCCTTTGCTCCTGCAGGGACAACCACCCACCACTTCCCCAGGTGCACAGTGCAGGCCTGTCACCCCTTCTGCAGCAGTGGCTCCAATAAGTCTTTCAGACTTTGTGATTTTGATGGAGACGGAGTCTATCCTGGGGGGAAGGAAGTTGCTGTTGTACATTTTCAGCAGCAGGATTTGGTTTAAGGAATCAGCCTAAGAGGTTCTATTTCACTGGCAGTTACACAAGCTAACAATCTAGAGATAGAGAGAGGATCTGTGGTGGTGGTTTAGGAAGATAACGAAACGGCAGAAATTAGTCTAGTTAGATAATTTTGTGATTCCTGTATTCAATTCTGTCATGGAAGTTTGTAACTCTTCTCAAGGTTTTTTTTTTCTATTATTCAATTCTTATAATGTGTACATATTACTAAGTCCAAAGTATACAAACTAAACCTTTTCTGTTAAGGAATTTATGTTCTTTGTTTAAAAAAAATTTTTTTTTATATTTTATTGAGTTTTTACAGAGAGGAAAGGAGAGAGATAGAGAGTTAGAAACATCGATTAGAGAGAAACATCGACCAGCTGCCTTCTGCACACTCCCAACCGGGGATGTGCCCGCAACCAAGATACACGCCCCTGACCTGAATCGAACCTGAGACCCTTCAGGCCACAGGCCGACGCTCTATCCACTGAGCCAAACCGGTTTCGGCAGGAATTTATGTTCTTAAAAAAAATCTTATTGCCTTATAGAATATAATTTTAGGGAATTGAAAGGGAGTGATCTTGGGAAACATCATATATTTCTGTGTCTCATATAAGCTACATATTCTAAGCAAGTGGCTGGCAAACGTTTTAAGTGAAGGGCCAGACAATAAGTATTTCAGATTTGGCAGACCCCACCACCTCAGTTACAACTACTCAGTCTGCCCTTCCAGCATGAAGGCGGCCTTAAGTGCTCTCTCTCTCTCTCTCTCTCTCTCTCTATATATATATATATATATATGTGAGAAATATGCTAATTAACCAGGATGCCATAGAGGGTGGCAGGGTGGCAGGGGCCTCCACACACCTGCGCTGGGGGAGGGCCTGATCAGCAGCAGCCACCAGCTGCTTCAAGGGCCAGAGAGGGAGGCAGGGCTGAACCAGCAGTGGGCCCTGGCTGCTGCGGGGCCCAGGGAGCGAGGCAGGGCTGGACTAGCAACTCGAGGGTGGGCGGCGCCATGCGATTTCAAATTGCATGCTGGGGCCCTACTATGTAAATAAATGGGCATGACAGTGTTTCAGTAACACTTTCTTTACAGAAATAGGTGGTGGACTGCATTTGGCCCACAGTCCCATAGGTTGCCCATATCTAAACTAGGTATAGAGAAAAGATCATTGTTGGAAGCCAAGTGTTCTTATAATCAAAACTAGAGGCCCAGTGCACGAAATACGTGTGCGGGTGTGCCCTAGGCCTGGCCTGTTATCAGGGCCATTTTCCCCGGCTGACAGCAGCTGGCCCCCCGCCGCCACCTACCCATGGTCTCCCCGCCCCCCATTCACCATTGGGTGATCAGAACCTGCCGACCAGAGGGAAGAACCAAGAGGTGGTCATTGCACCTCATAGTGACTGGTTGAGCAGTCATTCTGGTCGTTCCGTTGTTCGGTCGATTTGCATCTTACTCTTTTGTGTATACAAATGAACTACTAGTTTATCATTAGCTACAGCCATAACTCTTTTTTAAAAATATTTTTTATTGATTTCAGAGAAGGAAGAGAGAGATATGGAAATATCAATGATTCTCTTTCATTACGATGTTTCTATCTCTCTTAACCTTAATTTATAGTAAAATGGCCCTCAAGTATAGTGAATATATTTTAAGAGATATGACTGTAATTCTATATTTTATAAAACCTTCAGATTGCTATTTTTACACATGGAACATTTGTCCTCAATAGTTAAGGTATCAGCAATGTTTTTTATTGGACCTCTCATCCTTTTGTCATTGATTTGTAATTGTTGACTATGTATCATGGTTATATTATGTAATATGTAAGGATATTGTCCTCTGTTAACCATATGCATTGCAAATAATGTAATCAGTTATTAGTCTTCGATTTGTTTATGCTTTCTTTTTTTATTAAGACTTTAACAATATTCTTATTTTGAATTTATTGATCTTTTCCTTGATGGGTTTCCTTTGTGGATTTCAGGCTCAATTTGAAAGACACTACAAGATATTTTATACAACTGGCGTTTTCTTCTAACATTTTTAAGTTTTCTTTCTTTTTTTTTTAATTTTATGGGTTACCTTTTGGCTTGCTTTTCAACTGAGAAGACAACCTCAGTAAATATGGAGAGATTGAAATGTGAGCAACAGGATGTCCGCTGCATAGAAGTTTCTGAGGGGAGTGAGAGCAGAGCGGGAGCCTGCGAACTCTGGTGTGAAGGCTGAGGAAGCATCCCTCCTGTTAAACAGGAAAGAAGAGCCAAGAGACCTGAAAACCGGAGCTGAGAAGGTGAAAAGTTGAGAGAGTTCGAGCTGCAAATAAGCTTCTCTCTGTAAATAAACATGGCGAGGCACCTGCTCAAAGAAAGGAAGGCAGGTGTGGGTTTGGGAATCAGAGTAGAAATGAACCTGTTTCCAACAGTGACTGTGCAGCACGCGGCATGAAGTTGCTAAGCGTCTAAATTTGGGTTGCACGAACTTCTGAAGATGCCAATTCAGCTTTTCTTTCTTCCTTTTTTTTCAATGAAGAAAGATATTACTAATTTCCTTTATGTCTGTCAGATCAGATTCTGTTAAAAGTTCTAAAGGCTTTTTCTCAATACTTACAAACAAATAATTATAAAGCGAACCTCCACATCTCTCATATGCCCATACTTTTAGTGAAAATACACATACAAACCTGTGACTTATGTGATTAAAAATTCCATTACTAATGGGAAATTAAATGAACTCAGTAAAACTGCCTTACCTATGTAATCTCTTGAGTGTCTTTTTCTATTGCATGCTAAATTACAATAAAGCCTTGGCTGCCTGAACTCAGAAACTGAGTCACTTTGAGCATGTTTGTCTAGAAAATGTTGCACTTGTATAGACTGTCCTGTCATGAAAGAAAAATATGTATATACTTTTCATCGGTAATACATTTGGAATGTACTTTAAAAAGCACACAGAAAGAATGAAGTACATATAACAAATTATCCCCCCACCCCTCCCAAAAAGTTAACATTTTAGTCTATAGTCTTTTTGTCTTTTTATCATAAAAATATTTAGAATATAGGAAACCAGTTCTAGTTTTCTTGTGACTGTTTTAACTTATAGCCCAAAGGAGGCATGAGGTACTCTATAGCTTGCTGGTCAGGAAAATCAAATAAAACATATGTAAGTACTTATTTTTGGAAGACGTTTCTTGTCTTATTTAATAGTTTTGATGGGAATGTGTGTATCTCATGTGCTGAAGCTGTTGCTTTCTTGACTTAAGTCCCCAATGACAGCCTGGGTGGGGCCGTTCGCCTGTTTGTCCTGAAGGTGGGATGAAGCATGTTCATGACCTCGGGGGCAGCAGAACGTAGCTGCCTGCCCGCATAATTAACGAGGGAATCAAAGGCTTCAGCTGCCCTCTCCCACATGGTTTTGTCCCTCTCCAGAAATGATCCTCTTTGTGGCAAACAGTGCCCTTTGATGTGTCAGCACCATTCAAAGCCAGGGCAGTGCCTTCTGCATCATTAACACATGTCTGCTTTCTTTGTCACTTCGCACCCAGGCTTCCATCTCTCCTGCCAGGAGTTTTTCCTAAGGCTGGACAAAAATCTGCACCTCACTCTTCCCAGAGTGTTTGGGGAAATAACTTATTTTCAAGACTGCAAATTCTTTATCAGAAAAAAAAAAAAAAGATACTTTCGCTGACATGGTTTCAGGCTGAAATTTTCTCTGAACTGTTTTCAGTGTTTGATTTGAATAGAATTGCAGGCATAAGCAACATTTAATGTTGTATTATCATTGTAAGAATGGAAAGTCCTGAATGTTACATGCCTGATAAATTTACTTTCTCGTTAAATCTTGTATGTAGTAAAATTTCCTATCTTGAATAACACATTTTCTATAGGCTGACCCAGGAGTTAATATTTGGTGGCTGGAAAATACAAATGGCATTCACAAATACCGCTGCATTTCCTCTGGATGAACAAAATAATTATGTAAGAACAGAACAGTCTTGTTATCCTGAGGTGAGCATGTGGTTCTGAAAAGATCCTTCCTTAAATGTAGGGGGAAATGGTGGGAGTAGGCTGGGTGTGACAGACACTGACCGACTTTCCAATTATTTATACAACAAGAGGCCTGGTGCATGAAATTCATGCACTGGAGGGGGGCTGTCCCTCAGTCCAGCCTGCATCCTCTCGAATCTGGAACCCCTCGGGGGATGTCTGACTGCCTGTGGTTCTGAAAAGATCCTTCCTTAAATGTAGGGGGAAATGGTGGGAGTAGGCTGGGTGTGACAGACACTGACCGACTTTCCAATTATTTATACAACAAGAGGCCTGGTGCATGAAATTCATGCACTGGAGGGGGGCTGTCCCTCAGTCCAGCCTGCATCCTCTCGAATCTGGAACCCCTCGGGGGATGTCTGACTGCCGGGGTCTGGCTATCTTCTGGCGGCCATCTTTGATCACATGTGGAAGGCCATCATGTGCGAGGGCATGATGGTCAATTTGCATAATACCTTTTTATTATATAGGATATAAGCAACAGGTAACACTCTAGGATGCTATCGGACCATCCCATGCAGTTTCCCAACTATTAAACCATCAGCCTATTCTTATTCTGATTAATTCAGATAAACATTTACTAGTGCATAAAGCTACAAGTTCAATTAGGTTTGCTTTATGTGACTTTTATGTACCAAGAATTATAACTTGAGCCCAAGAATGTTTCATTCTAAGATGCAGGCAAGGCAGGGAAGGAAGGTGCAGGACCAATAAATTAGCAGTAAATGCACTATTCTGTAAGGGACCAAGGGACCATGTGAGGGGCAAGAGAAGAGATGGTTGGGGCTTATAGCATGATTCAAGGACTGCAGAAATTATCAAAGAGAAAGGGAGATGTCTGGTCAGTGTAGTGTCTACCTCTCAGCTTACCCTTGGAACTGCCCCAGCGAGACTCCTTAGACCAGTGGTTCTCAACTTTCTGGGCCTTTAAATACAGTTCCTCATGTTGTGACCCAACCATAAAATTATTTTCGTTGCTACTTCATAACTGTAATGTTGCTACTGTTATGAATCATATTGTAAATATCTGATATGCAGGATGGTCTTAGGCGACCCCTGTGAAAGGGTCATTGGACCGCCAAAGGGGCCGTGACCCACAGGTTGAGAACCGCTGCCTTAGAGGAAAGAGATGCCAGTAGAGTAGCACAGTCTCTGGGCCTTTGAGACAGCAGGGTGCCAGCTGCATTTGGGCCCTAGCTTCTGCAACATTCCATCAGGGCCTGCAGCTTTGGTGACTACAGCATCTGCAGCGGGTCCCGGGGTAGCCCTCCACAGCAGAATGGATCCTCTTCAGTGGATACCAGCAGAGGAACTGTCACTTTGGATATTGGCAGCTGCAGCAAAGACCTCAATCAGATGAGCTGATGCATGAGCAAAGGGAATGAATGATCAAACCCACAGAGCAGTCACAGAGGCTGGTCTGGGGAAGGGCGAGAGATATCCATAAGGGGCCCAGTCCTATTTTCAAGGAATTAAAAAGGTCTGGACATCCTGCACTGGTTAGAGACAAAGACAAAAGAATAAGATGCATGATTGTGGTTGTCTTACCCCTCAGCTGGTATAATGTAGAAATTGAGATTTTGTGGGAGATTATTTAGAAAGGAGTTTTCTTAACTAGCAACTTTTCTAACACCCTCCCCCTCCCTCCTTCCTTCAAGATTTACTGACTTTAGCCCTGACCGGTTTGGCTCAGTGGATAGAGTGTAGGCCTGCGGACTGAGGGGTCCCAGGTTCAATTCTGGTCAAGGGCATGTACCTTGGTTGCGGGCACATCCCCAGTAGGGGGCGTGCAGGAGGCAGCTGATAGGTGTTTCTCTCTCATCGATGTTTCTAACTCTCTGTATCTCTCCCTTCCTCCCTGTAAAAGGTCAGTGAGATATATTTAAAAAAAAAAAAAAAAAAAG
>NW_006284615.1:1384803-1385607 GCF_000327345.1 Myotis davidii
ATATAAAAAGATTTACTGACTTTATTTTTAATGTCTTGTCAAGTTACCTCAGAGTGAAAGAATTAGGAATACTTAGTACTTAACTGGAAACCCTTCTAAGGACAGCGGGGCTAAACAGATGCAGGCTTATTTATCACTTAACAAGAAGTCTGGACTCGGAGTTCTTCTGGCCTTGGTTTTACAGTTGTTCAGTGAAGAGAAAGGCAGTCTCAGAATTCAAGTCTGCTTTTGTGGCAGGAAAAGGTGGGGCTGGGAGTGGGGCTGAAGATACACAAGGAAGACCTTATTTTCTATCCAAAGCACCAAGAGACTTCCAGTTAAACTTTCTTGGCAGGTCCTGAATTGAATGCTCTTTTAGCTGCAAAGGAGGCTAGGAAAATTCATATTTAACTCTTCTACGGCTCATAGAAGAGGGAGGCAAGGAGGAGATAAATGGAGAATGGTGTTAGGTAAGCCAGCCTATAGTGTCCACCCCAAACACCAAACCACTCCTCAGAAACTCAGTATCTTTCTGGTAACTAAATTTGCACATATTTTTTTTCATGCTTGTTCAATAAATGTGGGATGAGAGATAACTATAATCTCTTATCTTTTCTTTGAAAGTCACATTTAAAAAGTCTCATTTGTCTTCAAGTTTGGTTGTATATATGATCTAAAGTTTTGGTTTACAAAAAAAGATTATATAAATATATATACATATATACATATATACATATATATATACATATATACATATATACATATATATATATTTCTGTTTTCACAAGCTTAAAAGAAAGCCAATTTGCACTAGAATAGCAAAAA
>NW_006284615.1:1385774-1389360 GCF_000327345.1 Myotis davidii
CCAATGGCTTTGTCCAGGACATCCAGAAGGTCTCCTGGCCTAATTAGCATATTACCCTTTTATTAGTATAGACTAGAGGCCCGGTACATGAAAAGTCATGCACTGGAGGAGGGGTCTCTCAGCCTGGCCTGCCCCCCTCACAGTCCTGGAGCCCTCAGAGGTGGGAGGTGGCCCAGCAATCAGAGGAAGATGATGCCCCATCACACCTCTGCTGCTGCTCGCCTGCTTGCCCCCAAGTGCCCCCCACTGCTGGCCTGCTTACCCCAAAGTGGCCCCCCCCACTGGCCTGATTGCCCCCAACTCCCCTCTCCTCCTGTCCTGATCGCCCCTAACCGCCTCTGCCTTGGCCCCACCCCAATGGCTTTGTCCAGGACATCCAGAAGGTCTCCTGGCCTAATTAGCATATTACCCTTTTATTAGTATAGACTAGAGGCCCGGTACATGAAAAGTCATGCACTGGAGGAGGGGTCTCTCAGCCTGGCCTGCCCCCCTCACAGTCCTGGAGCCCTCAGAGGTGGGAGGTGGCCCAGCAATCAGAGGAAGATGATGCCCCATCACACCTCTGCTGCTGCCACTGCCAGCAGCATAAGCCTTGGCCAGCCCTGGTTACCTGGGGCTCAGGCTGGCCCTGGGAGGCTGGGGGGCTGAGGGATTGAGGGACTCTGGAGGCAGGCATGTGGCAAGGCCAGGTCCACATGGGAGCGGGCCTGGCCTTGCCGTGAACCTGCCAACCCAGCGGGGCTGACGGGACTGGGCGCCGCCATCTTGTGGCTGTGGGCGCCGCCATCTCTGAGGGCATGGCAGTCAATTAGCATATTCCCTCCTTATTAGATAGGATTTCCTGATGTCCAACAACTCATATGAAGCAGAAAGAGTGCTGGATTTATAGTGACAGAATTACTTCCAAATTTTGGCTCAGTCACTTTCTACCTCTAAAAGTAGACAATTTATTTAATTTCTGAAGTAGCCAGTCTTCAAGATGGCTCCCACTGTCCCCTCCTCCTGGCATTTATACCCTTGAAGAGTCTCCTCTCCCAGTGTACCAGGGATGGTCTTTGTGACCAATGGACCATAGCAGTAGGGATGGCATGTCACTTCCAAGATTAAGTTATAAAGGGGCGGCAGCTTCCTTCTTGGCCTCTGTCTCTCTTGTGTTTCTCACTCTAGAACAGTGATGGCGAACCTTTTGAGTTCAGCGTGTCAGCATTTTGAAAAACTCTAACTTAACTCTGGTGCCGTGTCAGAAATTTTTTGATATTTACAACCATAGTAAAACAAAGACTCACATTTTTGATATTTATTTTATATATTTAAATGCTATTTAACAAAGAAAAATCAACCCAAAAATGAGTTCGCGTGTCACCTCTGACACGTGTGTCATAGGTTCGCCATCACTGCTCTAGAACAAGCCAGCTGCCAGAGCTTCAGGACATCTGGCCACATTGTGGAGAGCTTCATGTTACCAGGAACCAAGATCCTTACTCCCGCTGCTGTGAGGAAGGGAGGCCTGCCATAGCCAAGCTGGTGAACTTGGAAGTTAACCCTCCGGTGTTCAGACCACTGCCACCCTAGGTGACAGCTTGACTTGTACTTCCTGAGAGATTGCGAACCAGAAACACCCCGCCAAGCCGCTCCCAGAGTCCTGACTCCTAGAAACTGAGATAACAACGTTTTGTATTCTAAGCTGTTAAATTCCTGAGTAACTGATTACACAGCAAAAGAACAAATACAACTTCTTTAAACGTCAATGTCATCATCTATAAACTGGAGATATAAAGGGTTGCTGTGAGGATAACAAGATAACGTATGTGAAACTGTCCAATGCAGTTTCTGTGACATACTAAGGGCAGAGAAAAAAATTAATTGAACAAATATGACTTGTTTGTGATGACTGCCACATATTTACCCTTTTCAAAATTTTTTTTCTCTTTAATTGACAGTTCTTTTTTTTATATATAAAGATTATTTTTATTGATTTCAGAGAGGAAGGAAAGGGAGAGAGAGAAACATCAATGATGAGAATCATTGATTGGCTGCCTCCTGCACGCCCCCTACTGGGGATCGAGCCCAGGCATGTGCCCTTGACCGCAATTGAACCTGGGGTCGTTCAGTCCTCAGGCCGAAGCTCTATCCACTGAGTCTACCCGGGTAGGGCAAATTGGCACAATTTTTTTGAAAAAACATCCTCACCCTTTGCTTTTCTCTCATGTGGAATACGCATTGTTGAACACTGGCTCTGTCACATTGCCTTAGCGTTCTACAGGATGGTTTTGTTAGCTTAGGTCACCAGTGGTCAACAATGAATGCCTTTCCCAGAATGCTGAACTGTAGTGTCTGATGCACCTTTAGTGGGCTACCAACTCAATAAAATATTGCCCTATGGTGGTAAAGGCTCCTGTCCTCCTGCCTGAAAGCTTCTGGTGATGTTAATCCGCCCTACTAAGGGAGCTCACCCCCATGGGAAGGTGACTGCCTGTCGCACACCCCGCAGAGCTGTCCAGTCTTATTCAGCTTGTTTCTCATCCTTTGCCCTCTTCCACTGCTCCGTCCCTTTCTAATCACAGACTCTATGATCACAGCCTCAGACTGTCTCCTTTTTTACTTAAAAAAAACTTTATTTCTTGTCTCATATTACTTCTATAACTAAATTCATTCGGGCCAAATATGTGTGTGCATAAATGTATATGTCACACATCTACATGTGTGTATACATATAAAGGTGTGTGTGTATGCCTGTGTATTCTGTACAATGAGAACATTTGTGTTTTTCTTGGCCAACAGAGCATGCTGGGAATGAATTTTGGTTCATTGAACTGTCTTCACTCTCATTTGTTGCTGGATGCTCAGGGCCTGCTTCTTTGCCCCAGAGTAGGGTTTTGTTGTCATTGCTGCTTTTGTTTTTGGATTTTTAAGTTTGTTCTGCATCTGCTGTAGTTCCCAAAGTCTAAGGGATCAGAAGTGCTTGTTTCTAGAGAGCAGAGATTTTCCTAACCTGTGATTTATACCTCCCAGGCCCTCACATTGTAATTGTCAATAAGCCCCGCCTCGCAACTGGTCCCTGTGCTTCCAGTCTGCTCTCCCCCACGTATCAACCCATCCTGTGTAATCTAGCAGAGAGTGCTCATTAAAAATATAACATTCATGAAATGAATGAAACACAATATGATGACTCTCAAAGACATAGTGCTGAATGAAAAAAGCTGGAGACAACAGAATACATACTGCATGAGTTTGTCGATATAATATTCATAAAAGACAAAATTAAACTACTTTGTTTAGACATGTATAATTAGGGAACAAACTATACAGAAAATAAAAAAGTTATGGTTAGGGGAAACCAAGATGGCGGCATAGGTAAACACTGGAGTTTGCTGCCTTGAACAACCACTTCAAAAATACAACTAAAAGACGAAACAGACATCATCCAGAACCACAGGAAAGCTGGCTGAGTGGAAGTTCTACAACTAGAAGGAAAGAGAAAAACACTGAGACTCAGAGGAGGCGCAGTGCGGCAGTGAGCTACTAAGGTGCGGAGTGCCTGCGGAGCGGGCTGGTGGCTGAGGGCGTGGTTGTTGTTTTCAATTGG
>NW_006284615.1:1389970-1390534 GCF_000327345.1 Myotis davidii
AAGCGTACACTGCCTGAAATAAAGAATATTATATAGAGAGCCAACAGCAGACTAGAGGATAGCAAGAATCAAGTCAAAGATTTGAAGTATGAAGAAGTAAAAAACACCCAACTGGAAAAGCAAAAAGCAAAAAGAATCCAAAAATAATGAAGATAGTGTAAGGAGCCTCTGGGACAACTTCAACCATACCAACATCCCAATTATGGGGTGCCAGAAGAAGAGAGAGAGCAAGATAGTTAAAACCTATTTGGAGAAAAAATAAGGACAGAAAACCCCTACCTGGTGAAAGAAATGGACTTACAAGTCCAGGAAGCACAGAGAACCCCAAACAAAAGGAATCCAAAGAGGACCACACCAAGACACATCATAATTAAAATGCCAAGAGCAAAAGACAAATGTATGAAGAATTTCAAGATGAAACAGCAGAGCATTAAGGCAATTGTGGCCCTGTCAGTGCCAGGCCCTGGACCACCGCTCAGTTTGTACCTCCATGAAGTCTTGGACCTGATTTGAGAATTTCTGAGATCCTGCGAATGTTTTATTTTTTTTAACTTGGTAGGAAGA
>NW_006284615.1:1390590-1412009 GCF_000327345.1 Myotis davidii
AGCCAAAAATTGAACATGGACATAGACAAGAATGTGGTGAAAGCCTAGGAGGGGTGGGGGCAGGGTGGATGGACGCAAAGGGGGGTGTGTGGAAATGGGGGGATCTCTGTAATAGAGTCAACAATAAAAAAAAGTTGAACACGTATGATGTATGGATTTTTCTTCACAACTTTAGAAAAATGTGCAAAACAGAAACAAATCGGAACTGATCAAAACACTGCCTGGTCAAAAACCTGTAAGATGGTTTCCCATGGATGAACTTGTCTGTATCTTCATTTCTTGCAGGCCCAGCTGAAGTGCCAGCTCATCTGTGAAACCTCTAGATTTCTGCCACCAAAATAACCCTTTCCTTCCCTCTGTTCCCTCCACACTTTCTCCCTCTGTTATAGCACTTAACTCCTCTCCCTCAAATCAGAGTTCTTTGAGAGTTGTTTTTTTCTAATGGACATGAAATCTTGGGGAAGTATTTCAGTCTTATTTATCTTCATATGTAGAGTGCTATAGCCTGGCCTGTGTGGCTCACTGGTTGGGTGTTAACCTATGAACCAGGAGGTCACGATTTGATTCCTGGTTAGGGCACATGCCCAGGTTGCAGGCTCGAACCCCAGGAGGGGACCTGCAGGAGGAGGTTGATCAATGATTCTCTTTCATCATTGATGTTTCTATCTCTCTCTTCCTCTCCTTTCCTCTCTGAAATCAATAAAAAAATATTTTTTTTAAAAAAAGGAAAAAATCCTATAGGTTATAAGATAAGTGATTGTTGAATTTAATTAAAGTTATATCAAAAGAAAGTAATAACCCACTATAAAACTAAAACACTCCAAATTCCTACAATGCAAGTTCTTAAACTATGCAGTGATACAGGGTAACAAAAATAAAAAGTTCTGCAAGCGAAGACATGTTTATTCACCTGCTGAAAATATGGCATAGGCACTGTTTCATGGTATCATTCAACATTTTTCTGTTTCACATCTGAGATGAATCTCATAGCCATCTTTAATAAGCTCTGAAGTACATTTTATGTAACAGATACCCTAGATGCCATTTTTACCAGAAACACATTTTACAACACTATTGCCCACTATTTTCTTTGCTATATTTTTGTTGTTGTTGCCATCCTTGGCTTATTTTATTTCTCACTAACACTTTGGGTTTTTTTAATAAACATGTGAGTTGGACATTTTCTTACAGCAGACAGATGGGTGTGTTCTCTGGGTATTATTTCTAAAATGAAGAAAATGTTCCCCTTTCCTGGCATCTGGGTGAGATTTGGAGTTCTGTCACAGATTTGAAATACGGACAGAAGTAATCATCTCTCTCCCACATAAGGTGTCTCTGCAAGTAATTTTTTCTATTTCTTTTTTTTTTTTCTATGCCAAGCTTTGAAATCACACATGAAATATGGGTTCAGAAAAAAACACTATATAAAACAGTATTTGGACATTTCTTTTCATCATTCACTTTTATGGATGTTCTCCAATCATACTATCCAGATGGCCAGGTTACAAGTCTGCAGTAACATAAAAGCCTCGTATATAAGTAAAGCACTGATGAATAGACTTCTAATGTATATACGAATAAATATATGTTATTCATCTTTACACATAATTTCACTGGCGAAACCAATCTATGTGAATTATAACATTTGGCTGGCAAACATATGGTTATATACTCAATACCATAGACTAGAGTGAAAACATTTAGTAAAAAATGTCTACCATTCCTACAGGACAATTCATTTTAATCAACACAGAGATTTTAAATGATTCTTCTCTTATTTTGCTAAATAATCATACACAAGGAAAAAAAAACCCAATTTATCATTCTTTGCCAGAGACGATGACAGTAAGAGAATGTGAAATTTCATTAAGGGATCAGTAATACGATGTTTACGCCATCTCTTCAACATTTATTACCTAACGACCTGGAGACCAATGACCACAAATGCAATAAGGAATGTATTTTTAAAGGGTTTCTCCTTAAATATTTTATTCCTTAATAAAGCTTGATGTACAACATGGGGCTCTCGCTGCCTTGGGGTTTTTCGTGCGTTCTTTCCTGGCCTGGATCCAATGCTTTCCTTGCATCTCTCCCCACAGCTGGTATCCTCACATCCACAAAGATGTCACCTCTTCAAAGAAGCCATATAAGCTCTGTATAAGCTAACTGCACTCCCTTCTCCCTGAATCATGTAGCCAGGAATTAATGCACAGGGCACATCTTAGTCCATCCGGGCTGCTGTCACAACATACCCTAAACTGGGAGGCTTACAAACAATGGAACTTAATTTGTCACAATTCTGGAGACCGACAAGTCCAAGATCCAGGTGCCAGCAGGTCAGGTTAGGGAGGATTTCTTCCGGGTTGCAGACTGCTGGCTTCTTGCGGTGTCCTCACATGGTGGGATGGACTCGGGGGCTCTGTGGGACGTCTTTCATAAGGCACTTCCACATTCATGAAGACTCCACCCTCGTCACCAAAGCACCTCCGAAAAGTCCCACTTCGTAATTGGGCCTAGGATTTCAACATATGAATTTGGAGGGACACGGACATTCAGATAATAACAGCACATGTTTTTAGGCCAAATCTGACCCACCACTTGATTTTTTTATAGAGCCCATGAGCAAAGAATGATTTGTAATCTTTTTTGTTTTTCAATGGTTAGAATAAATAGATAAATAAATAAATAAATAGATAGATATTTCATGACGTGAAAATGAAAAGAAATTCAGATGTTACTATCTGCAAATAAAGTTTTATTGGGCCATAGCTAACCTTCTCATGTATACAGTCTGTATGACTGAGTTCAGGCTACAAGGACACACTGCTGGCATCGTCGCCATGGAGACCATGCAGTCCACACAGTCTGTGTGACCCTTTGCAGGAAAAGTGCATCTCCCCTGATGTGGGCTGTTTTAGCATCCTGCATGTTTCACTGTATTTGCCAATCCTGTAACTATGTTTTCTATTTATTAATTTTCTTAGATGCCTGACGAGGAGGGAGACATTGTTTTCCCATACCCAGCTCAGTAAGTATGTGGAAGTAAGGAAGAAGAGCTTAATACATATTTGTTCACCAACTATACAATAAACAAATGGACAGGGTTCTCAACCTCCTGGTCCTTTAAATACAGTTCCTCATGTTGTGACCCAACCATAAAATTATTTTTGTTGCTACTTCATAACTGTAATGTTGCTACTGTTATGAATCCTAATGTAAATATCTGATATGCAGGATGGTCTTAGGCGACCCCTGTGAAAGGGTCGTTCAACCACTAAAGGGGTCGCGACCCACAGGTTGAGAACCTCTGGACTAGAACCCCTGGGGTGATGCTCCTTCGCTTATGTCCATATCCATCTATATAGGTGAGGCAGAATGCAAAAAAACATTTATTACCATTGAGAGCCGCTGTTTGCAAGATTTTAAACCAGAAAGGCACGTTCACAGAGTAACAGCACTAGATAATGACGTTAATGTTCACCCTGAGCTATCAAATTTCTAGGTGACTCTCTGTAGCTCCCGGAGGATGATGGAAGTTGGGTGACTTCACTGTGATTTTGCTTCTGGATCCGATGGAGATCTCTATGCTTTCCCAGGGAAGCGTAGAGATCTGCTCTGGTTCCATGTCCAGCAGCGTTCCTTGCCCTCCAGCAACGCCTTTCATTGATTATACTCTTTCGCGCCCTGACTCCCACACTTCTATTATTTGAAGCTAATCTGTTTCCTAGCGATGTCAGAGGTTTTTACATCTTACCCACCTGCCATTGAACTCTAGCTGAGAGCTACAGTCAGCAGTACTCATGTGTCTTAACCTCGGTTAAGTTCCAGGAGATCTCCTACATGGATCTGAGTCTCCAAGGCCCCTTTCCTCCCAGCTTTAAACGGGGGAAGAACGACCACACATGCTGAGCGTGTGCTCAGGAGCCCTTCCACGCCCCGCACTTAGGCTGGGCACTGACGTGCCCCGTATTCAGCTACAGAGTCCAGAGAGAAGAGTGACCTTTACCCCAAGGCAACTCACTACTCAGGAATCATAGACCATGTCTCAGTGTCCCAGGTGGGAGTCCCTGTTTTGTGAGGCAAGGCCATAAAGAGAAAAATGATCCTCTCACTTAAATCACGACCTGAATATGGAGTTGACCCTGTTCTGGTGAAACCTGGCTAATGGCCTATGAACTTTGGTCTGGAGCTGTGCAGGGGAGCAGGTCATGTGCAAGGAAGGCTGGAGCCTAATAAACCTGAATGTTTTATTTAAATTCATTTCAACATATGGAATATTAGTTGGTCTCCCTGGTGCTGCGAGGTGACTCAGTGGCCATGGTTTAATAAATGTATCCCTGTAGCTCTTATTGAGTTTTGCTGCATGTTCATAAAAGCATGGTTTGTTTTCTCTGTGCACAGCAGCTCTTAATGCAAAGAGTATGTCTACCTCAAATGTTCAGTAGGGAAGGAGTGGGGGAGGCTCACCAATGGCCTCTCCAAGAAGGTGACTGGCTATAAATTTGAATAAGCCTTAGAACCACTAAAGTGAGTTTCATGAATGTGTATAATAGAAACCAGACCATCCCAGATATATTCCCCAAGGTTCCTGAAAGAAATCTGGCCAGTCATTTGTGAATGATGGGTAACGGAGAGAATCTTTGACTTGTTTATGTGTATTCTGTGGCTTTAGGGTTTGAAAACCTAAAACCCATAAAAAGGACATGTATGTATGTGCACTCAGGGGTAGAGTGACTTCTCTAATCTCACTCCAGATGTCCACACTTCAGCCGAGCATATGATCTGTGATACTGGAGTAAGGGGGACGGGATGGGGGTGGATATCTTTCCATTGATTTTTAGAGAGAATGGAAGGGAGGGGGAGAGACAGAAAGAGAAACATTGATGTGAGAGAGACACATTGACTGGATGTCTTCCACATGCTCCCTGACCAGGGCAGGGGATCGAGCCTGCAACTGAGGTACATGCCCTTGACCAGGAATCGAGCCCTTGACCCTTCTGTCCGAGGGCCAAGGCTCCAACCAAAAATTGGCTAGGGTGATTTCTCCTTTTTCTTTAGCCTCAGAACTGAACTTTAATCCTCACTTTTCAAATTGTTTCAAACATGAGGGGCTGCCTCCCTAGGTTCTACGTAGGTTCTAGCCTGAGCATCCTGGAGAGTGGGCATGCCCTTCGGCCTCATGGGCCTCTGAGTTCTCATTAGTGAAGTGAAGGCATCAGGAAGCAGGAGGAGTTTCCAAATCCTGTTGGAGCAGAGTTCCCTCCAGTGGCCTGCTCGCGAGGAGGAAGTTTTGGGACAAGAGTCTGGTGGCTCTTCCTCTCCAGGTTCCAAAGCAACAACAGTGCCACTTCAGCTTGTCAACACCCAAAGAAAGAGACCTTCCCAGACCCAGACATAAATGGACTTGGGAAACCCTTGTGCCCCATAATTTCTGAGGCCTCTTTCAGCTTCAAAAATGTTTTGGATTAAGATTAGGAATCAGTCAACTGTAATTGAAAAATTATAAAAAACAACCCAAGCAGCCCTAGCTGGTTTGGTTCAGTGGATAGGGCGTTGGCCTGTGGCATATATTTTTAAAAATAAAATAAATAAAAATTAAAGGGGAAAAAAGCAAATAAAAAGGAAAAAAAATTAGGAATCAAAAGCCTGGAATTCTTTTTTCTTTCCTTGACTACAGGTGAAGAATATATGTTTGTTTGTTGTGCTGTTGCTTTTTTGAATTCTAAATAACTTGCTATGTGCCATTCTTCTTTGGGCCTCCAAGTTTCTCATCGAGGAACTTAGGGAATGGAATGCAATAATGTTATCTTATTTTTTTTTTCATTTGATTTTCCCACGTGTCTGCTCAGGTAGAAAGTGGCCTCGTGTGGAAGGATCATACAGACATAAAGAGAGGAATACAACACCATTTCCTCCCTGGTTTTCTTTTCTGCTGCTTTCTATTATGAATGGATCCATTCCAAGAGGAAAGTAAATAAAAGAAATGGTAAGCAACGATGTAAACATTTCAATACGGCATCATGGTGAAACTGTTTCATTTGCCCAACAGAAGACTCATAAAAATGACCTGTGAGCTTCTGATAAAGGACTGAGTCAGACGAGGATTATCTCACAACATTGCAATTGTACTTGTTTATAACCACAGTGCCTGCTGACCTGACAGAACCCACTAGGGCTTTCCCTCCCGGCCGGCTTCCGCCTTAGTAATGCTTGGTCATGCTTTCCCCAGCCCTCCTGGGTTTCTGCGACAGGCTGTGCTGTGTGTCAGAGGGAATGGGCAGGGCAGTTTCACCAGAGGCCTTTCCTTTAGTGAGCTTCAGACACTATATCCTTGGGGCAGCATCCTCCTAAGTTAGACGTGGTATCAAAAGGTTATCCCCAGCTCTGTGTGTACCTTGACTCACCTGCAGCTCCACTCCCAGCACCACAAGAAGGAGGGGGATATCTTGGCCCCAGATGGAGTGCAGAGTTTACAAAGGGAACGCTGTTGACTCAGGGTTCTCAAGAGAGCCCTAGAGGTGCCCAATAAGTGTGTACTGGCTCAGGAATGGGGTCATGTATAGAGAGAAAGGCCTTCAGCAGTTGCTTGTATTGGTTATGACCTGATTCAGTCAGGTGGATCACATCCCCACACTCATTTGGAGTTAGATTTCAGGGCATCTGCAATTTACTGATTCACTCAGGTGGACCACATCCCCACACTCGCTGGCATTTGGAGTTAGATTTCAGGGCATCTGCAATTTTTTCCAGAATTGTTTAGTTCCCACTGTCTCCAATCATTTCCTGTTTGCATTTTAAGATTTTTCTTTTAAGAAGAGTCTTAGCTTTCTGTACATTTCCTCTCCCCACCTCATCACCCTCTATGCCCTCTTTTTTGCATATGACTTTCACCTCTAATTCCTTGCTACTTATGTCATATCAGGTCTCACCCCTCTTCCATTAGTTCCATGATTATACAAGATAATCCCTTTATAATACTGGTGAAAGATAGACTATTATAGTCAAGACTCATCCCATGGCAAATGGGGAAGGGGTGCTTTTCATAGACATCAGGTATTTGGAGGCTGGGCAGTAATTACAGAGGAAACCACTGGAAAAGAAGTAGTATTTCAAAGGAGCTTGTAACCATTAATCACCAAGTAGAAGAAATAGAATAATTTCTTTGTCTTCTACACAAATACAAGCTCTGTATGGTCATGTTAAGTCCTTGTGACATTTTCTCCACCTCAACGTTGTCCCTGAAGATGTACGTTTAACCCAGTTGTTCAACCAATTTCAACCTAGATTTTAACAAATTTTTATAGAATTTAGTTTTAAGTTAAAAAGAGAAAATTATTAGATTGACTTACATGAATTACTTCCTTACTATTGGCTTGGGTCACTCCTATTTATTAAAATATCTAGTTGTAGATATATGTCTACTCTATGGCATCAATTTGGCCGGCAGTATTTCTAGAACATTGTAAGAATAAGCTCGGAGAGAATTAGAATTGTCTCTTTTAATTTTGTTTTAATTTAGGGGTAATTTTTCTACCAAAAAAGTAAAACTTGTACCTATACAGTTTGGTTCACTGGATAGAGTGTCAACCCTCAGACTGAAGGGTCCCAGATTTGATTCCCGTCAAGGGCCAGTATCTTGGTTGCAGGCTCGATCCTGGGCCCTGGTTGGGGCACATACAGGAGGCTACCAATGGTTGTGTCTCTCTCACATTGATGTTTCTCTCCCTGTGTCTCTCCCCCTCCCTTTTACTCTCTCTAAAAATTTCTCATGAAATTAATGAAGAAATACATTTTAAGAATTTAAATTTGCTCCAAATCCCGGTAAAGTCACAACTAAATAGAAATAAAGCTGAAAGTACCCAAAATTCTTTTGCTTAAACATTGCTATAGGATCATCTATTAAATGTGGCAAGATCAGTGCAAAATTACATTCTTGTTTTGTTTATTACCGTACACACTTTCTCCCCTACTGACATGTTTTGTTTATTATCATACATGCTTTTTATTAGCAATGACAATGTTTTAGACCTGTGTTGCATAAAACTGCCCCAGTTTCATTCATTTTGCTGGCCAGTGAGAACCTTAACATTTTTTTAGAAACTGTCAAGAGAAAAGTGTTTTAGTCATTTACTTCCTAGGAAATAGTATAAGTATAGATGCTCCTCATATTTGCTGAGTGGCTGCAAGGGAAATTCATTTCTGAGTGATATGCTGACATGCCCAGGAAATGGAAAACAGTCATCCATACGTGGTCTAGGCAAGGAGGTGATGGAGATTTGAAAGAATAATTCTCCCAAATTTCATAGTTTCTAGAGAAGCTCATTTGCTGCAATTGTGAAAACCAGTTGCTTGTCATTCAACCAATCTCCTTTACTATTTTCTTTAGGAGGGGAAAATCATTCTGAAAAATACTGGATGCTCATAAAAATTGAGCAAACGATTATATTTTTAAGGTGCAGCTAGACTGTAAAAATAGAAGCAAAGGTCATCATAACATATCCTTTCTAGCACATTTCATGTTTCAATAATTTCGCTAACTTGTAACAATGTAACTCTCTTTGATAATATGCAAGAGCTGGGAATTATACGAGACAGAAAGGTAGTGAAGAGAGGTCCTCAGTGCTGGTCTCTATCACAATAAAGCCAGAGCTCAGGCAAATCTGAACTAAAAAGGCCCGGCCATTTTAAAATGTATTCCAGCTTTATGTCTCCTAAAATTCATCCATAATGTCGCAGGGCAGATAGAAGCTAGTCCTGAGGTGAGGCTTTCTCTATTTCTGGACTCTGATTTGGGCCTAGGGGTCTCTCTCAGCTCTCTCATCAGGCTAGTGAACGGATTTAATTTGACAGGCACTGATCCAACTGCATTTGTGTGAACACCAGGACCAGGAGATGGGAACCACTAAAAAAAATAACTCAAAGCAATGTGAGCCATGACCACAGGGAACTTACAGACAAGGCACGGATCCCCTGTGGGGAACTGGACACTTGCTACTTGTAACTTCTTGGTAACAGAGAGTGGGTGGAATCCTCCAGCACACTTCATGGGCACTCATTTTGAAGTGCTCAGCTGTGTCTTATCAAAGTGTTGCAATATACTGCAACACACATTTCCGGAGTCCTCCCATGGAAGTTACTAACAGAGAACTATGTGTGAGAAGGCTGGGAAATCATGGACTGGCACTCAAGGTGGCAGCCAGTCTTGCCATTTGCAATGCGTTTTCAACAACATCTTTACAGGTGTGCAAACGGTTCAAACTTTTGTGAGAAAAAAAAAGGTAGAGATCTTCAAAGTGAATTTATGTTTCAGCTGAGCCTACAGAAGTTTTGACTTTAACACTTTAAGGACAGGCGAGTGTGTTAAGTTGCTCTCATTTGTAACCGAGCACACTATGTTCTAACTAAGAGGGTATTTCCCCTGGACTCCCCTTAACCGTATTCCCAAGATTAGAAAGAAAATGGTGCTGCGGCACTTTGACAACTGAAGACCATGCCAAGTAAATACTGTGACAGCCAGAATGGCATTCTGGTTTGGGAACTAAAATGATAATAAATACCTCATCTAAACGTACCCTTCTGTGGTGTCAGCAAATCTTTCTTGCTCTGAACCGGGGTGGGGCCAGATAGGCTTGCCCATGAAAAGTCAATATTTGACCAGCGTTTTGGCTCAATGCCCCAATGTATTGGCATGAGTTCCACTTCAGGGAAGGAGTGTAGGAGAGGCTGCTGCCAACAGTCCCTCCGGCTCCTTTTCGTTCTCTCTTCCAGACTCCACTCTGTTCTATTCCCTACTTACCCATTTGGCCTCACCCAACTCTATATGCCTTTTATTTCCACTGGTCATGTTTTCTAGTCATTGGTTTTTCTCAAACTTGGCCACTGATGAAAATAGCAAGGAAGCTAATCACTTTCATGTCTGGCTGACACTTGGAAACAGTCAACAGCAAAGGAAGAAAGTGATGAACTGAGTAATTACTCACATCCTGTTGTTAAAAGTTACACAGGGCTCATGGAAATGACAGCACCCTCTCAATACATATTACAACACCCCGGTGGCTCAGGAGAGAGTTAAGGTGCCTGATAAAGTGACCTTTCCAGATGGGTGTGGACAGAGGAGATATAATATCCCTCCCACCTCTCATTGGTTTTGAGCAGAACAGCCCATATTAGTATTTCTATTCAATATTTGTGATTTTTTTTTCCTGGGCACTTTTAAAAATCTGTATTTTAGGTTTCCTGGGCTGAAGTAAAGTAGATTAAACACTAAAACGGGCCATATTGCCCAGATGATAAAGAAAAACGGGGGTGGTAACCATAAAAAGCCAGGTTCCTCTAGTTTTGATTTGGCAAACAACTGACTCGGGCAAGTTGCAACCTCTCAGTACTCATTTTCTTCACCAGTCAAACGAGGATAATATTGTCTACCCTACCCACTCACCTCACAGAGTGATGATAAGAATCAAGAGAGATAATAGATATGAAAAGATTTTGAAGTTAAAAGTGGTGTGCAAATGTAAGTGATTATTATGGGGGGAAAAGGCTGCTCTAGGCAACTCAGCTGGAAAAACTGTAGGCTGGTGGAGCTGCAAAAAGCCTGAGAATGGAGTCCAACCCCCTAATTTTGCAGATGGGAAAACTTTGACCCAAAGAATAGCGAAATGCACAGATAATTCCCATAATTTGAGATAATAATAATAATTAGAAGGCTTATTCTGGGCCAGACAGTGTGCTGCGGGCTTTACATACATTATTTCATTTAATCTTCTCAATCTCCCAGTAGGTAGGTGTGACACTCAGGTAACTGATCTCCCCAAGGTCACATAACTAGTAACTGGGAAAGGCTGGGATTCCAAGTGCAGAGTTTGTGATGCCATAGCCCATGCTCTTCACCACCTTGCTATTCTGTCTAATAGTTGTAACCTTTCAGTGGGGGGTGTGCAGGAGGCAGCCGATCAATGACTCTCTCTCATCATTGATATTTCTCTCTCTCTCTCTCCCCATCTCCCTTCCTCTCTGAAATCAATAAAAATATATTAACAAAAATAAAAATAAATAGGCACGAATCAGAAGTCACTGCTCTGCATCCATCCAGGCCCCTCACACCCTCTTTTGTTGTGATCCTCTCCCCCCCCGCCCCCCCCCCCCCAGGCTGGCTAATAAACACGAAAAGGAAACCTTTTCTTCCGTCTGAGAAAAGCTACGCAAACAGTAGATAGAACGTTAGTGGAACAGCAAGTCCATATACAGTGGACTATGTGTAGGACAGGGGGGTTTCCTACTTCGTAAGAGTTAATCACACATCTTGCATATCCTTCCCTTTGGTATTCCCTTAGGTATCTTTAACAAGCAGCATTACTTTACTTGTTTACAATCGGTAAGCCCTTTATCATAAAGCATAGGCAATTTCAAGTAGAAAGCTTCCATAGCACGAGTTTCTTACGCTTGGCCATTGGCAGCTGTAGTAGCCAGCATCCCACATTGAATAGCTGTAACCTCTTTAACCAAGAGGATATTGCAGAAATAACAGATTGTGATTTAATTTCAAGTTCAATGTGTCTGTATGGATATTTCCAGTTCAGATATTAGCCTGGATGATTTTTGGAATTACTGTGGACCAGCAACTCCTTTTGTGCCTCCAGTTCCTCCCTCTTTTTCTAAGGAGAGTGTCTGTAGCAGTTACGTTATGCCTGTGGCACCAGTGTATAATAGGAGAGTGGGGAGGGGACAGGTAGCGTGCGTCTAGGCCAGTGGTTCTCAACCTTGGCTGCACATTAGAATCACCTGGGAATCTTTTAAAAATCCTGATTTCTGGGCCTCATCCTCCGGGGTGGGGCCACAACATTAGTAACAAAGAAACAGAATTTCCAGAGGATGAGGCCCAGAAATCAGGATTTAAAAAAGATTCCCAGGTGATTCTAATGTACAGCCAAGGTTAAAAACCACTGGTCTAGGCCTTTAGATCAGAAAGGACCTGTGCTCATGGAGCTGTACTTAAGGGACCACACCCGTGAGGTCATCTGGACCTAACTTAGGAGATGAGATTCTAGATCAGCCGTGGGCAAACTACGGCCCGTGGGCCAGATCTGGCCGGTTTGAAATGAATAAAACTATTGAAAAAAAGAGACCGTACCCTTTTATGTAATGATGTTTACTTTGAATTTATGTTAGTTCACACAAACACTCCATCCATGCTTTTGTTCCGGCCCTCCGGTCCAGTTTAAGAACCCATTGTGGCCCTCGAGTCAAAAAGTTTGCCCACCCCTGTTAGACTTTGAGTTAATGATGTACTGGAATGAGATTTTAGGGGGTCTTGGAAAGGAATGAATGCATTTTGCCTGTGGGAAAGATATGAATCATTGGGGAACACGGAAGACTGTGGTAGCAAACTTCCATGTTGATGCCCCAAATGATTCTCACTTCCTATTACTCATGCCCTTGTGTAGTTCACTTCTACATTGAATTGCACTGAGTTCTAAAATCAACAGCTCATTATGCAAATGCAGACTGGAACTTTTGAGACTAGATCCTAAAAGTCATTGCCATTTCCACTTAGTTTCTACTGGATCGGTTGCTCTGGGGGGAGCCAGTGGCCATGTCATGAAGCCACTCGAGCAAGTCAACATAGAGGGTCATGTGGGGAGGAACGAAGGCTTCCCACCAACAACCATTATTAATTTTTCAGCCATGTGAGGCATCTTTGAGAAAGACACTCCAAGCCCAGTCAACCCTTCAGATGACCTCAACATCTGTCAACATTTTTTCCAACATTATGAGGGATTCTGAGCCAGACCTGTACTGCTAAGCCATTCCTGAATCCCAGATCCTATATGAGATATGCATTTTTATTGTTTTAAGCTGCTAACTTTTGGGGGTGATGTGTTCCAGAGAAACACATCATCCCCAGATAGAGCAGAATATTGAAACATGCTTACGTCAACCACTTAAACTGACTTCAGAGATTATTTTTCAACCACAACTTTAGAATTGAGGAAGCTAAAATAAAAGGTTAGATTATTTATTTCAAATGCAGTGTGTGTGTGTGTGTGTGTGTGTCCCTGAACTATTACAAATTATTACGTTTCTAGATGTTCTTAGGTCTACCTTCATTTTCCCCCCACCAATTTCTCCTGGCATTGAGGATAACTAGTTATTGAACTGCTAAAAATTCTTCAAACAGTGGGAAGAGTTTAAAGTAATTTCTGTGCTCAAATTCCTTTAAAGGCTTCTTTTTTACTATTACTTCTGTGTACCATTTGTTCTTAAAGGGGATGATTAAAGAAATCCATTCCTTCTCATCAGTATTTTTAGAGGCAAAATTAAATGTGATAAGGTATCGCCAATAATTAAAAACTAGCATGCCTTTCCCCAGTGCTTGTCTCTTCTCCATGCCTCCATTTTTGTAAAAACTTGAAGCAATATCCACTCCCTAGAGAATCATGAATTTAAAAAATTCCATTTTTGTTTTGCTTTCCTTTAAAAAGACTTTTTTCAAGATTCTAAATTTTTTGGGGGAAGGTAATTGGCATTGACATTTGTAGTAGGAGATTGTTAAATGTATAAAATATACTCAATACATTTCAGAGATGGTCTGGTCCCCACATATATGTGGAAAGAAAAGAACAAGTTAGATGAAGCGAGACAGGAGGTTATGAGAATTTTTTAAACAACCAGAAATACTTAAAGGAGATTTATGATGATTCTTTTCCCAAAAATTTCCTTTAGGTGATATTTTTTGTTGTTGATGTTCTTCCTAAGCCCTAAAACTTTTAATTCACCATGCTGAAGGTACACACAACCTAGATTTTCCTAACACTCCCAGCTCAGAAAAAAGAACAGAGTCCCAGAAGATTCGCACTGTGGTTCAACTCCAGCTTTGTCCTTGTTAAAGAATGAGCAAATGCTGTCTTGGTGGAGAAAAGTGTGTGTGTTTTCTGTTACTGGAAGTGAGTACAGAGAAAAAAGTTGGGTAGAAGGGGGTGAAAAGTGGAGGATACACTATAGTAAAGAATAAACTACTAATCTTTCTTCAAGTGAGAGTTGAACAAAGAATTAATTTTACTTTAACACATATTACTTTATTATTGGTTAGTATAGTTCTATCCAAACACAACATACCGTAGACTTCATGTCAAATGTTATTTATTGGTGTGAATAAGAATTGACTATTGAATCAGAATAATATGTCCCTGTAATCCAACTGTGTCCAATTCTCATCAAAGCCTAAACCTTTCTTTGGTTTATTTTTTTAAAATATATTTTATTGATTTTACAGAGAGGAAGGGAGAGGGATAGAGAGTTAGAAACATCAATGGGAGAGAAACATCAATCAGCTGCCTCCTGCACATCCCCTACTGGGGATGTGCCCGCAACCAAGGTACATGCCCCTGACCGGAATCGAACCTGGGACCTTTCAGTCCGCAGGCCGATGCTATATCCACTGAGCCAAAACGGTTAGGGCTTTTGGTTTAATTTTGACCAGCACAAATCATGGCATACACACACACACACACACACACACACTTTTTTTGAAATATATATATATGTATATATATGGCACTAGCATACACACTTTTTTTTAAAATAGTATATATATTATTATATATATTATATATATCCAAAGTGAACTGCTAGATGAATTGTATGCTTGTAAACTTCATGTAACTATCACACAGAATCTATATTAATAAAAGAGAAATATTTAAATTGACCATCGCTTTGTGACACCCACAGCCAATCAGGAGTGAATATGCAAATTAACCTGACAAAGAAGGCGGCGGCCCCGCCCCTGGCCACTCCGGGCCTCTGGGCTGTGCACCTCCTCAGGGTCTCCCTGCTGCGCTCCACACCTGTCAACCATCCTTGCAGCCCCCCTGTGGCCCAGCCCCCAGCCTCAGAGGCAACCTCTGGTGCCTGAGGTAGTAGCTCCCAGTATCTGGCATCTCCCTCTACCCGACCCCTGCCCCACTGCACTGGTAAACAAAACCCTAGCATTGGAGCAGCCCCGTGGGCATGGGCACACAAGCGTGGGAGCTCGCTCGGTGCACAGTTAACACACCCCATGAGCCCGGGTCCAGCCAAGGGGCGATGGTGGCTGCTGTGGCGGCAGTGGCAGGTGGCTCAGCTTTGTTTTGAATAGATGAAAGAGGCCACCTGCCAGAGTCCATTTATCGTCTTCACTAGCTGAGTTTAGACAGAGACCCCCAAAAGCTAGTAACCTTTGAAATCCTAGCAAAGGTCAGGACTGTGCACCACCCAGTTAATTTAGGTAATGGTAGCTGAAGCGTCATCGCCACTAAATATCTTAGTTCACTTAATTCCTTAGATATTTATGTAAATCCTTGTTGATTATTGTTGATTAGATATTCTGCCTGTTACTGGAACTTGCCTGCCTAAGGGTCATGCTATGACCTAATCTGTGTGTCATTGAAACCTCCTTACCCTAAGGGCTACTCCAGATCAATAAAAGGTTGGAGCGACCTGAGCATCGGTGGAAGTCCTTTGGGACTTGGCCGCCTGGTCCCCCAATATTTCAAAATTATCTCGTGTCATTTCTCTCTCATTTGTGTGCGGCCCCTCTTTCAGATACTGAACGCTACTCCACACAGAACGTGGAGGGAGTCTTACACGACAGCCACCTATACTGTAACCCAAATTATCAGATCTCCTTCCTCCCTATCTCGCCAAATCAAGAGGGGAGAGGTGATGGGCAAGCGGGGAGGGTGGGCGGGCAGGAGGTGGAGGGCAGAGGAGGAAGAGGATGAGGAAGGGGGCCAGTTGCATCTCACTTTCACAATGGGAAAGTGAAACGCATTAGCACACCCAACCTCTCTAGTCCTCCCCGCCTGCCTCTCTCCCCCCACCTCTTCCCCTCCGTGCCTCCCCGTGCTGTGCCAGCACTACACAGAGGAACTCTCTGGAGAAGGAGGGCGAGGAGGAAGCAGCGCCTGAGTGCGCAGGGCTTGCCACTGCCGCCGCTGCACAGGCTGCTGGATTGAGCCCACTGCATGCCAGCAGCCTGGGGAAGGAAGGCCTATTCTTGCACGAATCTTTGTGCATTGGGCTTCTAGTAAGATAATAAGAAGCTCCCCCAAGCCCCTCTCCTTCACCCCAAGATCACAACTATTCTTACTATTAATACCAAAGATTAGCTGCACATGACCACTTTTAAAACAAAATAAATCTCAAAACCTCCCTGGTAGTAATTTATTTGTTATTTCATGGCTTATATGAATCAGAGGCGATTATGTCATAAAACTTGTGAGAAAACATTTATGATAAAACCTCTCCATGTACGATACTGCTTCCTTCTCTTTCTGAGGATATGGGGAGAAAAATGGAGACTGTTAAAAGTCCATATTGGTCTGTAGAGAAAATGAAAATGCATATCTGTGTGCTTTAAAAGAAAGTCTATCCTTGTCCCACAGGTGATATTTGAACTTCGTATAATCATGTTGTTCAAAATAATCCTATATAATAAAAGGCTAATATGCAAATTGTCCCCTCGACCAGGAGTCCCACCAGAGTTTGACCAGGGGGTGGGGCCAGCCGGCCAACCACCCTTAGCCCCTCCCCTGGGGCAGACCAGCTGGACCCCACTCATGCATGAATTCATGCACCAGGCCTCTAGTGGTGAATAAAAGTAAAAATAGAACTGCATTGCATAGTACCAACTTTTCATACATTTCTTTTTAACAACAAGAAAATCAAAACCCAGACATGCAAACTTACCAGACATACAGAGAGACAGACAGATGGAGATAGAGAAATCAAGGTATTCTTTTTTTAAAAAAATCTAAACTTTTAAGAAATTTTTAGTGTTGTTTTGAAATGACTTTCCTTAGCTTGACCTTCTTAAATTGAGGTTGATGAATCGTGTGTACTTTACGTCTGGAATGTATTTTAGTTGATACTTGCTTGGTTGAGAGAATATTGTAATTGCTGATGCAGGGAATCTATTTTGCACATTGCAGAAGAAAAATGCACCAGATATATCCTTCTCACACTTTAAAAAAAGGTTCACTTTGTGTTATTCCTAGGGAAGAGAAAAGCTAAAAATAAAATACTCAGTAAAATCTTAGTGTGTTACCTAAGCCTTTGTAAATATCGTGCAACTTAGAGGCAGTGGATTAAGAATTCCATGTTGAATTAGAGATTAAAAATAGATGCATAGTGAGAACTTTATTTAAGGCCCTGCCTACACTGCAGTTAAAATCATGTTCGCAACATTTAGGATGATTCTTGCTAGCCTGCTGTTAACACAATTTCCCGAACCAGAAAAGAGAAAAATACAGGAATTTTTTGGGGTTTATATTTTAACAACTTGGTAATTTTCATATTGTTATAAATGATGCATGTATTACCCTTTAACAGATATTTTATCCTTTTGTTTATGATCAATTAGTTGAAGACAGTATGAAGTAGTAACATTTAAAATATATGATAATTTCATACAGTATAACCTTATATCAATGTGTTCGAGCTCAATTTTTGTGATCAGTTTTACACAGAGAATACTGAAGTGCAATTCCAGTGAAATCATTAATGGGGGATTGTTTAAATTATAATACTATTGTCCAGAAATAAAATGGCTTGTTCCTTCTATACACACACACACACACACACACACACACACACACACAAGCAAGTATAAACTCTGGAATATATTATCAAATAATAAAGGGGACTACTTTTATAAAAGCACTTAACCAAGAATTATATGTCCTCTAATATCCTATTTCATAAGGGTAAACACTGTTTATAAACTAAGGAATGACAGTGTTTTGCCAATATATCTCACAAAACTATCTTTTGCTGGAATATATGTAGTTACTATCTCAATGTATTTGGGAGTGGAAACTTCCCCAATACCCATGGAATAAATTTAAGTGAACATGTTGATCATTTTTCCCCCTAAACTTTCCCAAAGAATCTTTTATTCTTTATTTACTCTAAGGCAGTACCGGTGCTCTCTCTGCATCTCTCTTTGCCTTTCCTGCTGTCTAGCTGTCACCCAGCAGTCAGAGTGATTATTTTAAGGTGTTACCTGTCCATGTAAGAAGTGTCTAAACCTGTAGAGAACTTTTGTAAGTGTTGATTTGCACCACACTGATAAATGTGCCAAGGAGCGAGATCTCAAATGCTCTGGAGAATAACAGTTTTTCAATTTTTTTAATGCATTTTTGAATTAAGTAAGGAATGTAAGGAAGATTACATGAAGATGGGAGAAAGCGAGGTGGGAATTGGATTACTGCACGTATTAGAAGGCAGGGTCTGGGAGGGTGGTCAGGTATTAGATGAAGGGTCTCGAAGGAGGCATTTCAAAGGTGTGTTAACCTGGATGCACAGAAGCAATGGACAGGACTTGCTTAAGGCAAAGGTGAACCTTTTAGTAAAGAAGTTATATGCCTGTGTGACTACTCACCGGTGACCTACCCAGTTAGGAATTTATGATCAGATTACCCTGTGAGGTTACTTTCCTTAGAATCTCTCTCATTCACCCACCAGAACTTGTCACTTCCATGGCCTCAGTCCTCCAAATGTACCAAACTTAGAATAAAATCCAGAGGCCTCAAAAAATCAATAGCCCAGGAGATGTTAAATAATGTGGCCCTAAATTACTGCTCCAATCCATGTCTTCCCATTCTGCCTCTCTCTCACCACACTTTGGACAAACTGACCTGTGTGCTGTTCTTCGAAGACACCAAGCCTCTTCCCTCTCTCTAGAAGTCTCCCAGATTTGCTCAGATATAGACTCATATGTCACTCCGGCTGGTTACAATTTTAGGTAATTCTTAAACAGCCAGGTGGTCAGAGATTGAATTATGAGAGAGGGGTCTGATCAAAGAAAGGAAAACTTGGAAATCACTAACTATAGGTAATACCAAGACAGTGAGTGTGTGGATGAATGTCAAGAGAAATCATGTGTGAGTGAGAGAGAAGACAGGGAGCCTGCCTTGGGAATGGCCCGCAATGAAGGGACCTAAGAGAGAAGCCAGAGAAGCAAAGGCGAAGAAGTCAGTAAGAGAATCCCGAAGTGCAGTGTTGTTGACGATCTGTGACATGGGAATGGCAAAAAAAATAAATAAATAAATAAATAAATAGGTAAATAAACAAGTGAAATGTGAGGATCAAGAGAAAAGTCATTGGCTTTGCAGATTTATTGCATTGTTTCAATATAAAAGTGTCATTTGTACTTCAAATATCTGTTTCACCTAATTAACTTTTTGAAAGTATCTTGTATATTTATGAAGCAAATTTTGTATGTGCCCAGCACTAACCCCATTTAGACGACCTTGATTCTATGCATAGCAGTAAGAAAGTTTATCCACAACCCTCTGGTCCCGCAAAAGGTTCTTTGAAATCACTTCTTGTAAAAGACAGAAGCTGTGGCATATAAGGGATTTGGGGGGTATCAGGAGACACACACAGAATAATATTTGAATCAAGGACAAAAAATATTTGCTTATTTTATATTTGAGAATATTTTCTGCCCTAGCTGGTTTGGCTCAGTGGCTAGAGCATCGACCCGCGGACACAAGGGTCTCAGGTTTGATTCCCAGTGAAGGGCATGTGCCTCAGTTGCAGGTTTGATCCCCAACCCTGTTTGGGGCTCTTGTGGATCTCTCTCTTTCTGTCTTTCTTCCTTTCTTCCTTTCTTTCTTTCTTTCTTTCTTTCTTTCTTTCTTTCTTTCTTTCTTTCTTTCTTTCTTTCTTTCTTTCTTTCTTTCTCTCTCTCTCTCTCTCTCTCTCTCTCCCTCCCTCCCTTCCCTTCTCTGAAAAAAAAAATCAATGGGAAAAAAAAGAATTTCTTCTTACTCTTTGTGTGCTTTGGTTGAGAAGTAGTCTATAGAACTAGGTTAATGTCACCTAAAACATTACCACCAAACTCCTCCTGGGATGTTAGAGACTAAATCAGCATATCTCTTAGTAAAAGAACTGCTCTATCCACTCTCACTATTATGGAAGTTCTATATTCAAACAAAGTTGCAATGATATGTAATTAACTTTTCCATTTTCAACTAATTAAGTTAAAGGAAGACCTGAAAACCCATCATCTCTGTATAACAGTTTATAGAAGCTTGAAAGTTGGATCATTTAATCAAAAAAGGCATATCTACTTTGGCTTCCTCTCAAAACCTCTTGTTAACAAATATAGTCCACTGAAGAGAAATGCCAAGCTTTAAAGTTATGTGGTATTAGTCTGAGTATATATTTTTAATATGCATTTTTAAATTCAGATCTTAAAAGCTCTGAAGCAGTAAAAATTGTAAATTGAAAACAACATAATTAATGCAAAATGATTCAAATAATCAAAACAAAGCAGAATGCATCTAAACAAAAGGGAAAAGATACCATATCCTTACTGATTAACAGAACTTACTTTCATATATATATATATGCTTACTTAATTTAACTTATTCTTATGTCTGCTAAGAACCAGATTGTTTTCAAATATTGCTGTTAGAATTCCAGATGCTAAATTTTGTGTTATAAGTAGGAAAACAAGAATACTTTACATTTTAACATGTTACAATTCCAAATATGTATACAGAGCATGACTTTGCCATCAACATGGACTCTGTTTACAAAATGTAAATTAAAAGTGGTCATAGAAGAATGCTTAATAGTATAAAAGAATTCTTGTCAAAAATTACGGAAAAGTAATTTTTGACATGGAAAATTCTACAATGAAAAAAGTCTAGAAGAATAATAAAGAGTAATATTTTGTGTGTGTATGTATGCAAAACAAATGGTATATGTTTGTTAAGGATTGAAATGACATACACCAAAATGCAATATGTTGGGATCAAGATTAATTTTTTGCTTACTTGCATTTTCTGAATATTCTGCAATATACCTTATTATTTTGGTATTTATTTTGTAACTAGTGGCCCAGTGCACAAAATTCGTGCATGGGGGGGCGGGGGCGGGGGTTCCCTCAGCCGGCCTACGCCCTCTTACAGTCCAGGAGCCATCAGTCAGACATCCTTAGTGCTGCTGCAGAGGCAGGAGAGGCTCCCGCCACCACTGCTGTGCTCGCCAGCCATGAGCCCGGCTTCTGGGTGAGCAGCACTCCCCCTGTGGGAGCACAATGACCACCAGGGGGCAGCTCCTGCATTGAGCGTCTGCCCCTGGTGCTCAGTGCACACAATCAGTCATTCCGCAGTTAGGCCGAAACCGGCTCTCTGCCATCCCCTGAGGAGTCCCAGATTGTGAGAGGGCACAAGCCAGACTGAGGGACCCCACTGGTGCACGATCAGGGCTGGGGAAGGACATAGGAATTTGGCCAGCTGGGGAGGGACTACAGGAAGGCTCCAGGGCATGTCCGGCCCATCATGTTCAGTCCTGATTGGCGGGACCCCAACAGCAAGCTAACGTACTGGCTGGAGCATCTGCCTCCTGCTGGTCAGTGCACATCA
>NW_006284615.1:1412954-1416911 GCF_000327345.1 Myotis davidii
AGGCAAGCAAGCCTCATGTGAGGTTCAAGCTGCCTGGCTGCCAGCCGCCATCTTGGCTGGCAGTTAATTTGCATATCGCCCTGATTAGCCAATGGGAAGGGTAACGGAGGTATGGCTAATTACCATGTTTCTCTTTTATTAGCTAGGATTACACTTTGATTGGTTGACTGGCCAACTGGATGACTGGACACTTAGCATATTAGGCTTTTATTATATAGGATTATATATGGAACTATGTGCCAGGACTTTGTAGGACAATATATTCAAAGGCACCAAACAGACACATTCCCTATCTATACAAGGCTGATATTTATAATACTACATAGTTTACTTTGAAATTTATATTGTCTAATGGTTAAGGGTAGAGGACATTGGAGATAAATTGCTTTGGTTCAAACCCTAGCTTTGCCACTTACTAGATGTGACTTTAGATGAGTTATTTAATCTCTCTATGCCTCAGGAATCCTCATAAGTAGTAGAGGAATGATAATAATAATACCTACATCATAAGGATATTTTGAGAAATAAGTGAGTTTATGTCTGTAAAGCACTTAAGCTTTTACCAGTAGCAACTGGTAAGCCCTTTGCAAGTGTAAGGTATTATTATTGCTATTATTATTTTTAATTGCATTTTAAAATCCCTGATAATATATAGATAAGGAATTTCATTGCTCCTTTTTATTTTTTTTTTAAAGGAGGGGACTGAGCAGGGAAAGCCAAAGCATTCACTATACAAAATCTCTAAAGTACAATGGAACTGAAGAAGTAGTAGTTAAATTGAGAAAACTTTAACATAATCAAAACCTTGTTGTAAGAATATGTTAAAGTTTTACTGTTAAAAAATTTCATTGCAGATAGATTAGTGTTTCCATTTCTGTGTTTACACAATAGTCAGAGCACACTCGGCCCATAAGAAAATAAGGCAAATTTTTCCAACTCATTTTTAATATGGGAAAATAATTATACTTAATGGACTTGATTTAAAGTGGAGCTAGAAGATACGGGAAGAAAGGATGCTTTGAAGATATTTAATTATTATTTTTAAAGTGGGTATAATTCCTACATCCCTACTTACTAGGTTTAATTAATTTCTGTGCTTACTGTGCACTGTGATATGGGGTTTATAGGACGTGTGATGGCTGTGAACATTGCCAGTTACTTTTTTTTTCAAATTGTGATTTGAAGTTTACAAATTTTATCCCAATGAGATAGAGTGCTTGGAGGTGGAATGCTGTGAGAGATGGGATATTAACTATAGGGAGTGATTTGCCTTTAAAGTCAAAACAGCTATTTTCCCCCAATAAATAAAACAAAAACAGGACAATTTCTCAGTTATGTTGTTGTTAATGAAAACTAACCAGAAAAACTGGGCCTGAGGGTGACATACTGCTTCTTATGTTCATGTATTAGTACACCATTTACCGTGAATTACTGTGCCGGTCTTAGTAGAAGCTACTCTCATTGAGACCTACTTCACGTGCAAGGCACAGTACTAACACTCGCTCCGCCATCAGCACAGATGAGTAAGGCCTAAGCCAGTGATGGCGAACCTTTTGAGCTCGGCGTGCCAGCATTTTGAAAAACCCTAACTTAATTCTGGTGCTGTGTCACATATAGAAATTTTTTGATATTTGCAACTTTGGTAAAACAAAGATTTATATTTTTGATACTTATTTTATATATTTAAATGCCATTTAACAAAGAAAAATCAACCCAAAAAATAAGTTCGTGTGTCACCTCTGATAAGCGTGTCATAGGTTTGCCATCACTGGCCCTAAGCCCTGCCCTCAAGCAGCTCACAGTCTAAAGGGAAGTGGATTTGTGGTGAAGTAATTACTGTTCAATGGATGATTAATAGAGATGAGTTTAAAAGGAGCTGTGTTTTTCTACCTGGCAACAAATATGTGACTTCCTCATGGTGCCATTCACTTCCTTGGAATCCATCCATTTCTATGCATATTAACACTAATTTCCATAATGTATGTGCAATTCAGGCGAATAATTGAGGTTTAACATAAGAATTGAATAGAATAAGAGGGTCAGGAGTGGGGTTGGGGCAGCAGAAAGACAAGGTTTTTTTCTAGGCAGGGCTTTTCTTTTTTCTTTTTTCTTTTTTTTTTAACTTGAAGCACTGGTGTTCACAACTTCATGATCAAAACTGTATCAGTAATGCTGTGAAGGAAAACTGTTGGCGCGCAGGAACAGTGTGGAAAAGCTGAACTACAAAAGAAGGGCTGTGTTAATAGGGTGATCTCACCTGGATGCAGGAATCACTTTGGGGCACTAGCCCTGAGTCACACCTCCAAACAGGGCTCCTGGCTCAAAAACATCCTTCCCTCTTCCTATGCAGTTTCTTATTTTTATTTTTTAAGTATATTTTTATTGATATCAGAGAGACAGAGAGAGAGAGAGAGAGAGAGCGAGAGAGAGAGAGAGACACATTAATGATGAGAGAGAATCATTGATAGGCTGTCTCCTGTACTCCCCTACTGGAGATCGAGCCCACAACCCGGGCATACGCCCTTGTCAGAATTGAACCCGGGACCCTTCAGTCCGCAGGCCCACGCTCCATCCACTGAGCCCAACCAGCTAGGTCAAGTGTCTTATTTTTTATTTCATACAACATTCCAAATTCCCCTACTTGGAAACTCCATTTGGCTTAGACATCCTCTTAAAAAAAATCAACATACATGTTTAGGGTTAATGTGACATTAGTCATACAAAGATGAAACCATTTAAATTAGGTGGATTTCTCCTATAAGCTAGCCACAATCAGCTTTCTTTGTAGAGATGGGGATTTTTTGGCTATTTGGGGAGTAGGAAATATTTTAAGAGGTGAGGTGGCAGGTTGTCACAGTAAACTGAGAGAACACTCAACAAGGGGGGTCCTGGCAGAAGATCTGCAAGTACAGAAGTCTTAGGACAGGTGTCACTCCCAGTGTGGTCTGTGGCCAACCTGGAGGCTTGTTAGAAGTGTAGGGTCTGTATTTTAACACACCCGTCAGGTGTTTTTAAGCTCATTAAACTCTACAAAACCCTGCTCTAAATTTTTATTTTTATTTCTAAGTATCACCTACTGGATGCCGGAAGCCGGTCCATCCTTGCTGCTTGACACAGTCACTGCAGGGAAGAAACATCTGCACAGCATATATTTCAAGGGACCTGGCGTATATGGCATACTGTTCTTAATATGTTTGCTCCCCTTCTTGGCGCTATGTGTTTTAACCAAGGTCACCTCTCCGAGAAAGGTTGTTTCCCCAGGTAGGGATTTTTCCCTGGAGTTAGGGAGGGAATAAAACCCCTTAGCTAAGTGCCAGGCAAGTAGTTAATCACTTTAACTACGAACAATCACGCTTAAACTACATAATCTTTACTCCCTGGAATGGAGATAAGAAACGCCATAACCTTTGGAATAGAAATTGATAGGATTAAAATCAACTGGTATAAATACAGATGTAACAAGACAATAAAACACAGAACTTGGCTGGAGAACCTACACAGATCCTGGCTGGAGAACCTAGCATGAGAACATGGCAAGAGAACCTGGCTACAGAACTTGGCTGGAGATATTAGCTAGAGGAACCTGGCTATGATGATCACCTGAACCCTGCCTCTGTGTCATTCCTTCTTCGCTGACTCCTATGGGGAACCCCTGGACCTGTTGGGGCTGGACCCCAACAATTGGAGATTCTGGGACTAGGAAAATTTTCTCTTCTGCTCCAAATGCCTTCCTGCTTCTAGGAGCCAGGATTAAGCCTGCATTGTTACTAACGTATTTTTAATGATTTTTAAAAGGCCTGAGGTATCATTTCTGAATTGAGGTTGGATTTACTTAAATGCCAATTTCAAGCTTAGACTCCTCATCTCTTTAGCTCCCATTTGCCTCATTCACACTTAATTCTTCACCAAGTTATTCACCTGTTTGGGCATTGGAATCCTTGTCTATAAAATGGGCAT
>NW_006284615.1:1417000-1418194 GCF_000327345.1 Myotis davidii
TTTAACATTTTAAATTAAAATGAAAAGAAAGTAGCCCCAAAGTCACATCAAGGCGTGCAATATAGGCAAGTGTGTTCTGATTTAGACAACTGACTTATGAACCACACAGCAGAACACAATTCCTTTATACCTTTCAGTTGCCTTTACTCATCCACAGGGAAGACTTATTCTTAGCTCAGAAAACAAAACTGAATGTTCATGCACCAATAGATAAACCACAGAGGTAATTTCTAAATTTCCATATTTTGGTATCTATGACAATAAGAGAAAATTAAATCTCTAAACAAAAAAAATCCCTCAGTACATTACATTTATGTATGACAAATTATGCTAAATTTTAAAAATTTTCCATTGAATGAAGAAATCAAAATACAACCAATGAATGGGAAATAAGATTTCTTTGTAGATGGATGTGGTTTAAAGACAGAGGCATATCTTATTCATCTAACCCTAGAACCCAGAAGTGGGTCTGGAACAAAGAAGTCTCAGGTTATGAGTGAATAAATGAGTAAATCAGTACCCAGTGCAATGCCGTGTTTAAAATAGGTTTTAAGCCGAGACCGGTTTGGCTCAGTGGATAGAGCGTCGGCCTGTGGACTGAGAGGTCCCAGGTTCGATTCCGGTCAAGGGCATGTACCTGGGTTGTGGGCACATCCCCAGTGGGGGGTGTGCAGAAGGCAGCTGATCGATGTTTCTCTCTCATCAATGTTTCTGACTCTCTATCGCTCTTCCCTTCCTCTCTGTAAAAAATCAATAAAATATATTTTTAAAAAAAGAAAATGTTTGTCAAACCCACAAAAGTGAACAAGAACATGCTAAATTAAAAGAATTATTTAGTGAATAGAAACATGGGAGAAACCAAGATGGCAGCATAGGTAAACACCTGAAATTGCTGCCTCACACAACCACTTCAAAACTACAACTAAAAGACAAAATGGACATCATCCAGAACCACAGGAAGGCTGGCTGAGTGGAAATTCTACAACTAGAAGGAAAGAGAAAAGCACACTGAGACTCTGAGGAGGCGTGGAAGTAAAGTGCAGAGGTACGGAGGCGCATGTGCCGAAAAGTGGCAGCTGAGGACGTGGCACATGTGGAGAGGGCTGGCAGCTGAGGACGCAGTTGTCTTTTTCAATCAGGAGGCAGTCTCAAGCTCCCGACTGCTCTGAACTCCAGTTCCGGGTGAGTCTCTCT
>NW_006284615.1:1419506-1444880 GCF_000327345.1 Myotis davidii
TGTGGTGGGAACCGGGTGGAGGGGAGCTATGGGGGGAAAAAAGAGGAACAACTGTAATAATCTGAACAATAAAGATTTAATTTAAAAAAAGAATTATTTAGTAAATAGAAGAGGGGGAGTCAGGATGACTAGTGCACATATACTAAATTAAAATGGCATGGTTTACAATAATGAGGATAGAAAAGAAGGTAATGATCTTTAAGAAATGCACATTTTTAGATGTAATGAAATAGTCTTTGTTAACAACAGAAATAAAATTTGTAAGGATTATTAAACTGAATTAATTTTTTGTTTTGGTTTCATTTTATTTTTTCCATCACCATTTATCCCCGCCATGCCCTCTTCTACCTCCTCCAACTCCACCCCCGGACAATCACCACAATCTTGTACATAAGTATTCTCTCTCTCTCTCTTTTTTTTGCTCAATCCCTCCATCCCCAACACTCCCATCCCTCACTAGAGCTGTCTGCCTGCTCTCTATCTATGAGTCTGTTTCTGTTTTGCTTGGTAGTTCAATTTCTTCATTAAATTCCACATATGAGTGACACCAAATCCAGATAATCGCTCATTTATGGAATACTGCCATCCACGTTCATTCTCAAATTTCTAATCTCTAAAAGTACAAAAGAATAACAAACAACTTTCTGATTCATATGTATTTTGAATATTTTATTCTGAGTTCTATCTCTTAAGATGTAACTATAGAATTAAATTGTTATGACAAAATTGATGTAAGTGTTCTATAGCCTAACATAAGTCTTCTTAAGCGTTCTAGTAAATTAGTCTCTTACAGAAAATCAATTAAATGCCTGAAATGTGAAAATTTTCATAAACTTTAAGTTTTAATCCAAATCTGATCAACTCAGAAATGTGTCAGGCTAGGCAGTTTTATGAATGGAGTGAAAACTTTATACCCTTCTACTGTAACCAGTACCTAAGGACAAAGGGACTTTTCAGAATGAATTTTCTCACAACTCGATTCAGGATTGGAGTTTACTTTTCACTGGTCTGTACATACTAAGCATTTATTTGAAAAAACAAACAAACAAACAAAATACACACAAAAGGAACAGCACCTAAATCATCCCACTGCTTCCTTCCCATGGCAGCGCAGGTTATCACCTGGGCTACATCTCCGAGAAACTCGCCACTTGGGTCAATGTGCTCGGATTGCTTTCTGAGTAAAAGCAGTCATCATTTTTTATTAGTTATTCTTTTCGTCTGAAAACTACAGCTTTTGAGAAGTGTTTCTCTTAAGCCTAATGCACTGCAGTTGTGTGAAGAGAGTTGAGAGTCCACACACACACGAAGCACACTTTTAAGTCTGTAAGTCTTTTATATCGCGTGGCAGCTTGTACCTGTCCAGAGTACATCACCATACCTTTGTGGCTCTACCTAAGCTTCATTCTTTATCAAGACCCCAATTAGAACATGTTTGCTGAGTGCCTACTGGTGTAGGCACTTTGGGAGCTGGGATATAGCTGTGAACAAGACAGACAAGGTCATGACTCCTGGCTAGCGCACTTTCTAGAGGGGCTGGGAGTGGGAAGACAGGAAATAGAACTACCAGGTACTGAGAAGCACTGTGATAACAATTACACAACCCGATATACAGTACCTGGCAGGTAACATAGATTGTGTTCTCAGAAGAGGCCCCTGCAGGGTTGTTATATTTAAGCTGAAATGCAGAGAAGGTGGGAGATATGTCAGCATTGAGGTAAGGGCATTCCAGGCAGAGGAAGAACTGCTACTGCAAAAACCTTGCCATGGGCAGAAGCTGATCATGCTGTAAAACAGAAAGAAGTGGACGTGAAATGAGGATTCGAAATGAGGTTGGAGGGGCAGGCAGGAGCCAGGTCACATAGGGCCTTACAGGCAAAGGCAAGGGGCCTTATTTTTTTTCTAATTAAAAATAGAAAATCTTTGATAAATTTTTAAACACAGGAATGACATGACCATATTTAGGACTTAAACAGTTCACCCTGGCTGTTCTGTGAAGGATGGATTGTAGAGCAGCAGGGTTGGAAGCCAGCTTTTCCTGCAGCTCAGACGGGAGATTATAGAGGCTTGAGCGGTGTGGTAGGAATAGACATGGAGAAAGTGGATTGATTTATAAAAATAGTTTGTAGGTAGAGGCAGTAGAGAGGCACCTATAAAATGCAGATTCTATAGCTTTTTACAAGGTTATGTTTTCCTGTTTTATTTCTTTTTAAAAATATTTTTATTGATTTCAGAGAGGAAGGGAGAAGGAGAGAGAGATAGAAACATCACTGATAAGAGAGAATCATTTACTGGCTGCCCTGGCACAGCCCCTACTGGGGAATGGAGCCAGAAACCAGGGCATATGCCCTGACCAGGGAGTGAACCATGACCTCCTGGTTCATAGGCCAATGTTTAAACCACTGAGCCACGCAGGCCAGGCTCCTGTTTCATTTCTAATGCTACCATTAATTTATTAGAATTCTTGTTGACCTTTGTGGACCAAACAAGTTCATCTGATCAATGTCTTCACAGAACAGTGTATGCAGGTGCCTGAGGTTCCTTCCCCTTATGCCTCTTGGAAATGAGGAAACTCATAACTCACCACCTTTTTGAGCAGTGTGGTATATTTTTACAAAACCGCATGATTTATTGTTTGCCTCTGAGCTCTTGAAGAGCAGGGACTGTGTTAAATTTATCTTTCTATCACCTGGGCTCAACACAGAATGCCCAACAGAGTCCTGATAAATGCATATGCAATAAATAAATGCTGACACGTTCAATTTCATTTGCTGCTTTTCTACTTATGTAAACTTCATACAGTCTCCTTAAAATGTATCCCAATTGCTAGTCTGCCATTCAAGAACTATTTTTTTCCCCCAGGATAATTCATATTAACATTAGGATTGTTTGATAATACAACCTTTTATTTTAAAAATATTTAATTAAATTGATGTCAGTACTAATGCATGGGTAAGTAAGGTTTATATTTTGTTAGAGCTGTCATAACAAAATACCACAGAATGGGTGGCTTAAACAACAGTTTGTTTGCTCACAGTTCTGGAGGATAGAAGTCCAAGGTGAACGTGACTGCAGGGTTGATTTCTCCTGAGGCCTCTCGCCTTGGCTTGCAGCTGGTGGCTTTATCACTGTGTCCTCACCTGGCCTTTCCTCTGTGCACACATACCCCATGTCTCTCTGTGTGTCCAAAGTCCCTCCTCTTACAAAGACAACAGTCAGACTGGATTAGGGCTCACCCTAAAGGCCTTATTTAACTTAATTACCCTTTTAAAGGTGCTATCTCAAATACAGTCACATTCTGGGATACTGAGGCTAGGTCTTTAACATTAACTAGAAGGGACCTCAACTTATCCTATAACATGTACTTTTGTTTGAAATGCCAATTATTAAGAATAAGAAAATAGGCCCCCTCTTTTTTTCTCTTACAATCATGTCATATTTTTTTTCTGTAGCATTTATTTTTTTAATATATTTTTATTGATTTCAGAGAGGAAGGGAGAGGGAGCGAGAGACAGAAACATCATTGATGAGAGAGAATCATTGATTGGCCGTCTCCTGCACACACACACTGGGGGTAGAGCCCACACTGAGGCATGTGCCCTTGGCTGTAATAGAACCTGGCACCCTTCACTCCACAGGCCGAGGCTGTATCCACTGAGCCAAACTGGCTAGGGCTTTCTGTGGCATTTAAAACTGCACCCCGATGTTCATAGTAGCACAATTTACCATAGCTAAGATCTGGAAACAGCCTAAGTGCCCATCAGCAGATGAATGGATTAGAAAACCGCGGGACATCTACACGATGGAATACTATGCTGCTGTAAAAAAGAAGGAATTCTTACCATTTGCAACAGCATGGATGGAACTGGAGAGCATCATGCTAAGTGAAATAAGCCAGTCAGTGAAAGAAAAATACCACATGATCTCACTCACTTATGGATAATTAAGACCATTATAAACTGATGAGCAAAAATAGATACAGAGGCAGAGCAACATCGAACAGACTGTCAAACTACAGCAGGAAGGCCAGGAAGGGTTGCAGGGGGGCGGGGTGGGTGGCTAAGAGATCAACTGAAGGACTTGTATGCATGCATGTAAGCATAACCAATGGACACAAGACACTGGGGGGTATGGGAGGCCAGGGGAAGGTCAAAGGGAGAAAAAAAAAGGAGACATATATAATACTCTTTGTAATACTTTAAGCAATAAAACAATTTAAAAAAAATAAAACTGTTATCTGCTTCCTTCCCTGCGGTCTTAAAACTCCTTGTTTCTGATGGATGGCTCTGATTACCTGGCTTCTCTCTCACCATCTCTTTGAATGTTGATGGATCTCCTCTCTCCTCCTGGCCCCTATAGGTAGGTGGTCTCTGTGGTTCTTTCTTCGCTGCATTTGTTTTTTTAGTTGCCCCATTGGCTTCCAGAGCTTCAGCTGTCTCTTTCTAGTTCCAGTCTCTTTCCCCAAACCCGGACTCACGTTTCCTTTTCTTCCTGGATGTGTACCAGAGCATGCAATACGATTTCTAGAACCATCACATCTGACTATAAAATGCCTTTGTCCAGCACTTGTACAGTAGTTGTATCAGTTGCCTAAAACAGCACAAATTTATTATCTTATGGCCCTAAAGGTCAGAAATCTAAAACTGGTCTCACTGGGATTAAAACCAAGGTGTCAGCAAGGGAAGCTCTACGTTGGAATTTGCTTTCTTACCTTTTCCAGCTCCTAGAGGCTGTTGCATTCCTCGGCTCCTGGCTCCCTTCAACCTAAAAGCCAGCAGTGCTCTGTTGAGTCTCTTCTGCCTCCCTCTTCCCTGTTTAAGGCTCTGTGTGATTACACTGGGCTCACCCACTGACGTTAAGATCAGCTGATTAGGACCTTAATTCCCTCTTAGGAGCCTTGGCAGAGGTCCATATGGCCAATCTTGTCATGGTGAGAGATGAGCTGCCTGCTTTAAAATGGAGCAATGGCCAGTGTGGCTCCCTTGGGCCGGGCATCTTCCAATTTCCCTAGACGTTCATAATGGAAGTCCCTCCTTTTTGGAACTATTGGGAGGAGAGACCATCACCTCCAGTGTGCACATGAGAACATTCTAAGTCACAGGGAGAGATGAGTCAGACAAACCCATGGCCTGGCAGAGTCCCAAAGTCAATAAACTCCAGGGAAAAAAAAGACAACAGTAGCTACCAATGCTGGAAGAGTTGGCACATAAACCAAGCGGGCTCATCTAGACCTTTTAAGCAGAGAACAGCTCTATGGCAGTCTGATGAAGTTTTGTGCTCAAACAGGAAACGGTGAGACTGAATCCTGTGAAACTGGGTGATTTCCAGGTGCTTCTCTAAGGGCTTCTTGAAGGGAGCCTGGGGCACTTCAGCAGAGTGAAGACTCTGGCCTCCGCTGCCAGGGAAAAGGGGATTTAGAAAGTCCACCAGAAGCAGGCCTTCCGAGCTCTGGTTGGGTGGGAGAACTTTGTCCACTGTGGCAGAGTTTATTGGTGGCTTCTAATAGCAGAACTATTAGCATGAACTGTGAAATTAATCTCAAAATAATCCTTCTGTATCTCTACTAGATCCCTAAACCGCATGAGGTTACAAAATGTATTTGCACATTAAAAATATATATATATTTTTTTTATGGATTTCAGAGAAGAGATAGAGAGGAGAGGGAGAGAGAGATAGAAACATTAATGATGAGAGAGAATCACTGATTAGCTGCCTCTTGCATGCCCCCTAATGGGGATTGAGCCTGCAACCGGGGCATGTGCCCTTGACCAGAATTGAACCCAGGACCCATTCATCTGCAGGCTGACTCTCTATCCACTGAGCCAAACCAGCCAGGGCTGTATTTGCACATTTCAAATCATTCTAGTTTACTCCCCTACGTCTATAAAGGACAGCAGCCACTATATTCCTAAAGGTCAGCACTTCATGGTGATTTAGTAATACAGCTTGAGTTTGAAGATGCTCAATGTGCTTTTATGTTTTTGCCTAATTGCTCACCACAGTTGAGCACTGTTGGCTACTTTGTGCTTTCAAATGCTCCTTACCTCTACAATTCAGTATCAGGAAGCACATGGTGCAATGAACATGTTCCTGAAAAACTATAAATCAGAGTTTTTGAAACCAAGTTCCATTTTCCCATAGTTCTGATAGCTTCAGAGATAGCTTAATCTTCATCTGTGATTGATCAGCAGTTGGCAGTGACTTTCAACTTCAGTTTTAAGTTACTCCACTATAAACTGAATAGTTCCTCTTTGTAAAAGAAAACATTTCAATGTACTATGACTTGTTACTAAGAAAAAAAAAGGGCTAGTCTTTCATAATGCACATTATCCACTAATAACTCACCTTCTTTCTTTTTTTAGATTTAGAATTTAATATCAGGTGTGCTACTTCATAGTCTTCACATTGACCCCACTTCACCCCAACTTTTTTTCTGTTTCAACATCTTTCTTTTTTGTCAAACTTATTGAGATATAATTTAATAAAATTAGTCTTTTTAGTGTATACTTCTGAGTTTCAAAAGGTGTGTACATTGTGTATCCCACTTCACATTTGACAGAGAGAAGTTTCATCGCCCTCCAAAATTCCTCAAGCCCCTTTGTGGTTAACCCCTCCCAACTCTCAACTGCTTTTGAGTTCATATCTTTCATTTAGAATGATACATTTGATATTCATCTATAATGTTTGTTCCTTTTACTGTATATTTTACTCTATATATGTACCACCACTTGCTTATCCATTCACCAATTAAAGGGCACTTGGATTGTCCCCAGTATATAAAATGTGTGTCCATGCTTTTATGTGAGCATGTTTTCATTTCTCTTGGGTAAATATCTAGGAGTCATACAGTAGTAAGTGTATGTTTAATTTTATAAGAAACTGCCATGCTGCTTTCCCAAGTATTTCTACCATTCTGCATTTCCATCAACAACGTTTAGGAGTTCTCATTGCTCCACATCTTCCACAACATGTGCGATTATTTTTATGTAACCAAGTAGTGATACATCATTGTGGTTTTGGTTTGCATTTCCCTAATGACCGATGATGTTGAGGATCATTTCTTGTGACATCCATATATCTTCTTTGGCTATTGTTCATTGATGTCCATGTGTTAAAATACTGGTTTACCTTGTTGAGTTGTAGTTCTTCATATATTCTGAATGCATATGTATTTATCAGATATGTATCTTACAAATATTTTCTCCTAGTCTGTTGCCTATCCTTTCATTTTATTTTTTAAAATCTTTATTGTTGAAAGTATCACATATGTTCCCCTTTCTCCCTCCCCTATTGATCTCTTCTAGCCTGCCCCCACACCCCACCCCAGGCCTTCACCACCCTATAGACCCATTTTTTAGTGATGACTATAGGCCAATCATTAAAACACACACACACACACACACACACACACACACTCCTCATAAGTTGAATATGTTACTTATTAATGGATAAACTGGAAGAAGATAATTTGGCAAAGATTCCACAGACCCAGAGATAGTGTGATAGTGTTTCAACCCAGATCTTCATGACTTTGAGGCCTGTTCTTTGAACAACTGCACAATGTCTCATCCCTAACACAAGGATTGTGGATGTATGTAATAAAAGTGCATGCAGAGCACTTGGCACAGTGTCTAACATAAAGCGACTTAACAACTGTCTGTTTACTTTCCCTAGCACTTCAGGACAATAGCATGTAAATCGCCCCTTTCTGGTTCTCCTGGTTTTTCTGGAATGCCAATTTGGAACATGCCTCTTTAAAAGTGTCAAGGCCTAGGCACTATTTGTGTGTACCTATGAATTCACAAGAGCTAGATAATGAAAATTCTTTTAAATTTAAAAATAGTTTTCACAATTCTAATGCTTAGCAACTAGCATTAGAAAGGGAAAGAAAAGCACAGTAACATTCCTTTTGCTTTAAAGACCATTCTGTTTATAAAACCATCTCTAGCTGTGAGTGCTTTAAATCAGCAAGAATTAAGGCAAGATATAATAAACTCCAAGTTTCAAATAGCAGTAAGTTAACCATTCAAGATCTCTACCAAGAATTGTATTTACCAATTCTTAGATGTAAAGGTTGATGGTAAAATGACATATATAGTCCTAGCCGGTTTGGCTCAGTGGATAGAGCGTCGGCCTGTGGACAGAAGGGTCCCAGGTTTGATTCTGGTCAAGGGCATGTACCTTGGTTGCGGGCACATCCCCAGTGGGGGGTGTACAGGAGGCAGCTGATCAATGTTTCTCTCTCATCTGTGTTTCTGACTCTCTATCCCTCTCCCTTTCTCTCTGCAAAAAATCAATAAAATATATTTTAAAAAATGACATATATATGAGGAAGTGAAAATTAACTCTTGTAACTAAGGAAACACCCAATGGTTTTAGAAATGCAAGCAAAGAGAATTCTAAACAGAATTTCTCCTTTTGTGATATCACTGGTTACTGTTTTACATGCTGTTTCAAAATGTCTAATAATGACAACAATCAAGGCTTGGTTATGAAATCTGTAATCTTTGTACAAATGCTCCAGCATAGGCAGCATAATATCACATATGTGTCTGTTAATTTCAACTTTAACCCAAGGGGCAGGCAGTTGCCTTAATTCATCAGAAAAGGACACTTTTCAGAGGCAGCTAGAACCAGCGCTTCAGCTATCTGCACTTCAACACCTGAGACCTGGCTAATTAGCGTACTAATGTCATAAGCAATTTTATCTGGGCAATTCATGGTTTATATTTAGCATGATGAGTGCTAGAAATGGGCCATCATCATTTACATGGAAAGTATTCATGGGTCCCTAAGTAAAGTTCATTCTACTTTAGTATGAACCTGGCCAATCTGAAACATATGGTGGTAGGGAGGGGACCTGAGGCTAGGCTCCTAGATGTATCCATTCACTGGTTCTGCGATTTACTGGCTGTCCAAGGTAGGCTATAAAGGACAGAATCCTGCCTGTGAACTGTTGTTTTCTCTTGCACACAAACTTGCACGCAGAACACCTAAAGAGCAGAGAGCTGGCATGCTTCAGGCTTCCAGGTCAGGTTGTAAGAACTGTGTTTTGAACCTGTTTGTTCAAAAGAATTTGTTAAACAAATGTCTGTATCTATGGAAAAATTAGGTCTGAGATTTATTTTCACTACAAGGTAGCAGTAGATGGTTTGTTGGGGAGCAGCCCAACTTTTCCCACCCAAGGTCTTTTAGGGTCAGATAGATAAATTTCAAGAGTTGTATGTATCAAAGTGGCTAAGGTCCATCAGAGCAGCATTTTAATGGATTTTGTCCTTTAATTTTAATCTTTAATTTTCAGTGAGAATGTTAAGATAACTCATAATATATATCTTATTAATTATGCAATTCTAAGTAGACCCTAAGTAATGTGAGATCATTTAAGAACTATTTTCTTTATTTCTTAGTTTGCAATGAACATTCTTTTCCATTTTTCTAGAAAACAAGGGAAAACAACAAAAAGCTTCCTTGTGAATTTATATATTATAAATTAAGAAAAGCTTTGTCCTCAAGGAGGACAAAGAGTTCTGAGATTAAAACATGCAGGAACCAGTGCTTTAGCCTTAGTTAAATTTCATAAGCCATTTTGTTCTGGGTTTGGCAGAACACAAAATGCTTTTGCCAAATTTTTCCCTCATTATTTAAAGCCACATGTTCAATGAAAGGGATTTCATGCATATGTTACAAGTGTATTTATAAATATCTTTTACTAGTAGAGATTACTGAACTAAAGTAACCAAGCCTAAACATGAGCCCATTATAGCACAAGCCATGGTATTGTTTTAATTAATCTGTCCCTTTCCTAAGGTATGAGGGAATGGAATTACCTACAGAGGAAATGGATTTTAGTTGAACCACAAGGAATTGAGGTCGAATATATTTATCACCATTGAGGTTTATTAAGCCTTGCAATATATGGAAGGCTTAGGAATGTCCCATAGAGCACTAGACAAATAAAAATTCAGTTGGAAGGGGATTTTGGCAAGATGCAACCTCATTTGGCCTGCTTCTGCAAAATTTAAGGTTTGGGGTATGTTGATGAATACCAATCTATTCATATTAAGGACCACCTTCAGTATTCACTCACACCCCTGGGCCCTATGTTTCAAAGATTTTGCTAACCAAACTGCATCTAATGACAAATAAATACTTGTTCATATTTTTATTAATGAAACATATTAATCTCTGCTTCTGATCAGGGTAAGGTATTCAGCCTTAACAGATGGGGTGGATACACTTTTGGCCAAAGCCAAAGAAATTTGATATTTTAGTTAACCTATGCAGGTTAACTGTGGTCAAATTTATTATTTGTATCAGACATTTTAAAATATGGGCCGACTAGGTGAGGATAATTGGTTCCAGAAACGGGCTGGTTAGAATGAGTCCATGTAAGAGAGAGGTCACACTGCCGTGAAAGTTGAAAGTCAACATTGTGCGAACAAGTTTATTTTATTTCAATTATACTTGTAGCTAAAGGTATCTCTGAACATAAAGGTATCAGAATAATACAGGGAGTGACAAGAATGTTGTTTGTTTTATTTTAGTATAATTTTTTCTGTCATGCCTTCACCTCACATTTAACTTTCTCTGCAAATCTGCAAAAAGGGTCATTTTTTTGCAAGGTAGATAGTGGGGTTTCAAATAGTCAAGGCCCAAAGACCTTCTGAATCCTTACATATTTAAGTCATTCTGTTTTGTACACCCATCATGCCTGTCTGGATCCTTGACTTCCATTACGAGTTGATTTTTGTGCTGTATTTGCATTATGTGGTTGAAAGAGGATGAACATCTAGTCTTGATGAAAGAGAAGGAAGATGCTGAAGCTGAGGCTCGATCTAGTGCCAGCATTGGAATAGAGCGGGGCGCTGTTTTCATAAGTGGTTAACTTATGAGTGATTTTTTCCCCTATTACAACTACTTTCTTCTCTGCAGCTTTGTAATGTGGAGCTTCTGCCAGGGGTCTCTGGAGGAACTCCTGTAAGGAAAATAGTTCATTGTCTGTCCTCCATTGAAAAGCATAATTAACATGGCTGGCCCAGGAACTCCAGGCTGGGAACCATCAGATCCTTATTGTAGCCCTTCTATCTGTCATATTCTATACATTTGGTTATCACTCTTTTTCTGACGTGGAAAATGAGGAATTGTTATTTGCTGTAGGTCACATGACCTACTACGCATCAAAACAGGCCTAGAATCTGGTGTCCTCCATTGAAAAGCATCATTAACGTGTCTGGCCCAGGAACTCCAGGCTGGGAGCCATCAGATCCTTATTGTAGCCCTTCTATCTGTCATATTCTATACATTTGGTTATCACTCTTTTTCTGACGTGGAAAATGAGGAATTGTTATTTGCTGTAGGTCACATGACCTACTACGCATCAAAACAGGCCTAGAATCTGGGTTCTTGGCTTCTTGGGGAACACTTAAACATATAATAGTTTGTGGTTGCAACTGTTTATGATTTTGGCAATTCAATTTGTGTTTTGTTTTTAAACTCTAAGATATTATGATTTGACGAACTTGAAATGCTAAATGTTTAAAAACAACAACCGTCTCTTCCTCAGGAAACCTCATTGGTTTTAAAAAGGTATCTTGTACATGGAAAGTAAAATATTAGTTCTGTCATCTCTTTATTTGTTGAATTAATAAAGAGATGATAGAACTAATATTTTACTTTCCATGCACAATTTAAAAAGTAATTTTAGAAATCTGCAAAAGAAATGTGTGTTTTTTAAGGCAGGCATATTCTTTAGAATTATGGAATGAAAATAAAGTGTCTGATTAAAGCAATATTAGATTTTTATTCTGAAAGAGACCGTTGAACTGTTTTCCAAGTATATATGTCATAATTTGTAGCATAATTTATTTATATTCCTATGACATGACATAGAAAATCACATGGAAAATATATATTTCACTTTCCATCTGGTGGTAAGACATTAAAAAATGTTTCCCCTAATTAAAAGAAAATTTTATTGTTTTTTGGTGATGGATGTGAAGAATTATTTTAAAGGCTAGGAGAATGAGAACGCTGGGGGGAAAATAACTTTAGACTAAGTTGAGTCACTGGGCCAGGATCCTAGAGAAACGGCACACTTACAGGCTTCCAGGGAGAAGAATGGCATTCTCCTGCGTGGGTTCGCAAAGCGCACAGCTGATGGCCAGATGGTGACGGTTCGGGGAAGAGCAGGCTGTCAGCACCAGGAACATTGGGGTTGCATACAGATGTTCTACGTGGGCTGGGACAGAGGGAAGCCTCGCCTGAGCAAAGAGACTCTTGGTTAAGGAATTATTTAGAACAATTCACCTGAATAATGGGGGGAATAGAAAAACGTTCTGTAATATTTACTCTGTTGGCTAGTAGCTACGAAATATAGGAAAATGCGTCTGAAATCTTTGAAGTCAGACTTCTAAAAATTCTAGTAAATGGAGTTAAGAAAATGTTGCTTTTTAAAAAACATATTTTTATTGATTTCAGAGAGGAAGGGAGAGGGAGAGAGATAGAAATATCAATGATGAGAGAGAACCAGTGATTGGATTGAGCCCACAACACAGGCATGTGCAGACTTGGAACTGAACCATGACCTCCTGGTTCATAGGTCAAGGTTCAACCACTGAGCCAGGCAGGCCGGGCAGGAAAATGTAGCTTTAATCAGATGACCAGAATGTGGCAAAGTGTCTTGGGAATCTTACAGGTTAAAATAAAGGAGAAGACAGATCTGTTTGCTGTATCGCCATCTGCACTGGTACCAGCCTGTAAGTCCGCCAATGGCCTGGCTCGTCATGCCCCAGCCAGGGATACAGTCACCTTGAGGAACAAGTACCCTTGGTGCAATGGCGGTTCCAGAGTCAACGATATCCTGCCAATAGGTGCTACATGTTTAATCCCGCTGCTGTCCTTAAACCTGCTCTTTCACAGACGCTGAGAAACCTACTACTCAGGTTGAAGTGTGCTGAGGAAAGGAAGAGGGATGAAGAAAGGGGATAGCGAGAGCAAATAGCAGGGTACTGATAGAGTCATAGACATATGAAGGTAGAAAATCCCAGGAAAATCCAGTCTGGCTTGTTTGGCTCAAAGCACCATTTGAATGATGCTCTCCTTAGAAGGTTAAGTTAGAAATCTGCAGCCTAAAGTGGTTATCAATTCCATTATCATGTATAGGTGTGATGTATAAGGAGCGAAGGGTCCTGGACATCCCTGAGGGATCCTGGACTGTGAGGAGAAAGAAAATTAATACCTGGGTGCATTAGAGGGAAACTACAAACAAATAAATAAAAAAACAAAGGCAGAGAACATCTTAAAAGTGGTCAGAAGAAAACTGGCAGGCGGACATCCCCTGATGGGACCCCCCCTGCCCCATCCAGCACAAATTTCGTGCATCAGGCCTCTAGTTGTGTTATAATAATGTACAAATATTTTTGTCTGTGAAATAAACTTTTGGGGGACAAATACCTGTTGTTATTATTTTTTCATTTTACTGAAACCAGGTATATAAAATGTCTGCATAGATGTGATGGAATGAAAGAATGGAAGAACAAAAAAAGAAAGAAAGAAAGGAAGGAAGAAAGAAAGAAAGAAAGAAAGAAAGAAAGAAAGAAAGAAAGAAAGAAAGAATAATTGAAGAAATGAATAAAAGAATGCATGCCTGCATGCATGCACAAACAGGTCTCTAATCAGCTATTAAAGAAGTACTCTAAACCTCATAAATTAAAGCACATAGTTTGGAGAGGGAGATGTAATAATAAACTCCAAGCAATGTCACCATGCTACTCAGAGAAATATACTTGATACAAAAAATGTCTTACAATCAACACATCCTCAAGTGGTTTCCTAAGAGCACATATTCTTAGAAAATGATAGTGAAGGGGCCTAAATGATCAGGTGCCTCATAACACTAGAATTCAGAATTTCCTTTGCATAGCACCTCCCCACCGCCCTTGTCCCATAGTCTTAAAGGGCCCCGTTCTCTGTTAAGACTTTCCGTTTTACCTAGAATCTTTAGGCCTATGAAAGCTATGCTGTAGTTATCATCTAACCTTTGTATCCAGCTTTGTGACTCCCTGATTACTCAGATTTCTGTTTCTGCCTGCTCACAGACAATAAAGGCTTTTATAATCCACCCCCCACCCCAATTCCCAAATAAAACCACTATTTCTTATCATTCTATGGTTGGCTAGTTGGTTGGCTAATCACTAGCCGAAAATAAAGACATGAACTCTATGTAAATGAGCAACCTAAAAATAAAAGTCTGTATGCACCCTATGAAATTTCCTAAGCCATGCATCCCCTTAATTCATTTTTTTTTGGTCAAAATTATACCCCATCCTAAACAGCATTTTAATACCAAAGAGATGGCAAGGAGCCCTGCAGCATCTCACTTATTATGTATGTTACTTTACTATGATGTGTAGATCTGCTTGATTTCTCCTAATTTTAGGTTTCCAAATTAATTTAGTTCTCATAAAACCATGATAACTAAATTTCTGAAGCAATTTGCCTCAGATATGCACCATAAATTTCCCCTCTCTTCTCTCTTTCTGCCCCAACTCTTCTGGGGCTTAATTCATGCCCTCTTCTTCAGCACTTAACACTTGAGAAAGTCATATTTTTAGTTAATATCAGGACCTTTATTTTCACTCCCATACTCAAATAGCTTAGCCTATAAGGTACATTTGCAAGATCCATGGTAATGAGTATGTGAGTGAACATTTTTATGCTAAATTGAAAAGGGTGGGTCAAATATACTGCCTTCTCAGACTCTTCCAAAAAATCTTTCTCAAATCTCATCAATATGTTTCAAACTCTTCCAAAATATCAAAGACGAAGGAACACTCTGAAACTCATTTTACAGTAGTGTTTCTAAAAATTAACAATGAATTGTCTGAAATAAAGAAAGAAATCAATCCCACTTACAATAACATCAAAAATAATTAAACTTAACCTAGGAGGTGAAAGACCTTTATTCTGAAAACTATAAGACATTGAAGAAAGAAATCAAAACAGACACAAATACATGGAAAGGTGTCCTGAATTCATGGGTTGGAAGAATTAGTATTGTTAAAATGCCAATACTAATTAAAGTCATCTTTAGATTCAATGAAATTCCTATCAAGATTCCAATGGCATTTTTTTTTTTTACAGAAATAGAAAAAACACTCCTATAATGTATATGAGGCATCACACTTCCTGTTTTCCAAGCAATGTGTATACTAGTATATATGGGGAGGTGGGAAGGGCAATTATGGCTAGCAGTACCAGTGATTCTGGGCAAGGTTAAATGGGCAAAAGAGCAGAAAAGGTTATTAGGGAACAATGAGGACAAATTGACCTTTTTTCAGTTTCTTAAACCATAAAACAGGAGAAAAACACTGAATGTATGTAGTTTTTTTTTTTTTTTGGAAGATATGTCAGTTAATAGTTGATAATGTGCTTAGAAAAGAATGCAAGAAAATAAAAGCTATCAGTCATCTGAGAACCTCAAACACCCCAGGGATAAGCTATCTTGACCTTTATCACTTCATAGTGAATAGAGCTGTTAGGAAACACACACCCACACCCACCCTTGGATGCTGTTACAGAATGCCTTTCATATTGAGCCATCTAAGCTACCAAGTCCTCACTGCAGTTAAAATAATAACACAGAAGTCATTTCTCCTCTTTAGATTTATATTTTTGATAAAATGCTATTCTATTTCTCAGTCCTTCCAACAGGACTTGTGGAAGGTAATGATAGGTTGCAATTTTAAATCCTCTGAGCTTTCTTTTCTCTTCATAATCCGATGTGACAGGCTCCCCTCCACCCCTTTTTCTTGTTATTAAGAATAGCTTCAGTTTTGTCTGAGTCAAAAGTAGTCTAATTGTATAATTTTAGAAAAGCACTGCCATGTTCTGAGAGGTAAAGAAGGGAATTTCAAAAACGGATCTGTCTTTATTAGGAAGAAATAGACTTAACACCTCTGAGCTGTAAGGTAATAGTCACCTATTTATGTCATATTAATGGAGTATTACATTTCATAACCTCATTTATAGTGTGAAATACAGGGATTTTATTTAAATCTTTTGGTCAGGATCTCAGAAGTCTTCCCAGAATTCTATTTTGCCTGATCGTTGGGAAAGCTCTAAGAGCTGAAAATATCGTTTTGAAAGTTGCCATTTTGAATGAATTACTTAATTTGGAACTGATATCTTTAAACTTTACAAATTAGGATGCGTTTATTCTCAATAGATATCAAAGAAGAGCATTTCTCATAGGAAAGATAGTTTTTCCATTTCAGAGGAAATTTTAAAAAGAAAAAAAACAAACAAAAATAACAATTTTTTTTGAGACGAATTAGGTCATTACAAGAAGTGCATGTGGTTAACACACGTTTGAAATAAGCCATAGAGTGCACATAACCTTGTTAACTATCCTGGAATCCAATCCCCGCCTTGCTTTCTCCCACACCGTGTTTGGACATTTCTCATGTTAACACATTTTAACTATTTCCTCCCAAAATCTTCAATTGAGGTCATCCAGCATTTCAGCAAGCTAGGAAGGGGCATGAATTTCTCCTGTTGAAAAAAACGATCATGGCATTTAGAGTTTAAGTGGCTTGCCAAGTCCACCAAGTGAAGCCGAGGATAAAACTCTAGGTTTCCTGCCTTCCAGAAGGTAGCAAAGCGGGCTGAGATTTAAACATCAGGTGTTTCTGAACAGAGGCTAGAAAAAAACAATCCTTGAAGAGCGAGGACCCTGCAACTCTTTCCACAGGACAGCTGAAGCTTGTGCTCGTCTGGGCCCAAGAATGACAGGGAGGATTTTGAATTAAACAAGAAGACTACCTATGGGAAAATGGCCTGTGGTTTGCTTCTTGGGTAAGGGCTGCCCACGCAGCTGCGATGCCTCTCAGGGCTCTGTGCGAAGGTCAGTGGCTGAGTGACCGACAGAGAAACAGTAGACCCTTTTGCTGCCCTCCATCTCCCTAGGGCAGCGGTTCTCAACCTGTGGGTCGCGACCCCTTTGGCGGTCGAACGACCCTTTCACAGGGGTCGCCTAAGACCATCCTGCATAGCAGATATTTACATTACGATTCATAACAGTAGCAGCATTACAGTTATGAAGTAGCAACGAAAATAATTTTATGGTTGGGTCGCAACATGAGGAACTGTATTTAAAGGGCCAGAAGGTTGAGAACCACTGCCCTAGGGGATTGAATACTAACACCCTGGAACATCTCCCAGCATCCTCTCCTCTTAGGGTAAGTGGTGCTCCAGGGTGCAATCGAGTTTATCGCAAATGCACGGTGAGCCGGCTGGGTCACTATCTAGGTCACTATCTCTCCTGAAACAGGGTAAGAGACCACCTGGGGTAGAAAGAATAGTGGAGGGTGAGGAGGGAAGAAAGGGGCTGAAACGGACAATGGAAGCACAGTGTTTGTATAGGCCATCCCAATTTCCCACCTTAGAAACTGCATATCTAAATGAGGTGCAAGGAACAGGCCCCATTGACCACACCTGGTCTCCAAACATGACAGAGTTAATTTAGGCAATACGGGTGTCTTTCTATGGTTTGCTGAAAAAAAAAAAATGCAGCATACATTCAGTTCTGATTATGCAATATACGTTCAGAGGCTTCCTGTTATCCCCACTGTAAACATTTTCTATAGGAGGAAGCCATCTGGAAAAAGTTTAAAGCCTTTAACAGGATTTATAAAGTCCATCCCCTCCCCTCTCCCTTTAGGTATCTCTTTAACCAGCTCCCTGCCACCCCTGCCCCTCGCCTCTTGCATACTCAAAAGCACTCCCCACTCCATGTTATTTGCAGTTTCCCAAATCCTCCATGCTCTTAGTTACGCCCCTCCTTTCCTGGGGTTATCGGGTTATCTTCCCTAACCTGACCTTGTTTGCCTGCAAGTCTCAGCTATTATCTTGCAGGAATCAGTTCAAACTTCACCTGCTGTGTAAAAACCTAAGCTGGCCACCCCCACCTCAATAAAACTGACCATTTTACTTTACACCCTACAGAACTGAATGGATTGTATCTATTTGTTTACAAGTCTCTCCTGCCTGGCCAGACTGAGCACTGGGGTGGTGCTTGTGTCTTATTTTTCAATCTCTGGAAACTGACACCAGGGTCCCAGCACTTAAATATGTTTGCTGAGTGAATAATGAGCAACACCCTCTGCTGTGTTCTCTGTATAATTCCTGGATGGAACACTCACAGTTGCAGTTTTTCCAGCAGTGAGGAATTTGGGAGAATGCCATGGCAGGACCCTGGAAACAAAGTCAAACACCAGTTTCAGAAAAGTTTTTGTCATGGTGAGACACATTCTGTGTGAGAAAACTCAGTGGAAAAATCTTCTCTGCTGATTATGATGGGTTGTATCTAAGTCCAGTCCTGGCTGTGCTGAGTACGAACTGTTTGGAAGTAATTCATTTTTTAAAACGATTCCCATCTCTAGATAAGTAAAATTCAGGGAATTTTATTTATCTTTTAAAATATATTTTTATTGATTTCAGAGAGGAAGGGAGATAGAGAGAGGAACATTGATGATGAGAGAGGATCATTGATCGGTTGCCTCCTGCATGCCCCCTACTGGGGATCGAGCCCGCAACTCCGGCTGACCAGTAATCAAACCCAGGACCTTTCAGTCCTACGCTCTATCCACTAAGCAATCTGGCTAGGGAAAATCCAGGGAATTTTAAAACAATACTGAGATCTGGATCTTGTCCCTGGATTTTCTGGTTAAGTTGGCCTAGAATAGGATCTAGATCAGTGGTTCTCAACCTTCTGGCCCTTTAAATACAGTGACCCAACCATAAAATTATTTTCATTGCTACTTTATAACTGTAATGTTGCTACTGTTATGAATCGTAATGTAAATATCTGCTATGCAGGATGGTCTTAGGCGACCCCTGTGAAAGGGTTGTTCGATCGCCAAGGGGGTCGTGACTCACAGGTTGAGAACCGCTGGTCTAGATGATTGTAATGTGCAACCAGGGCTGAGAACCACTGCTTTAAGGTAACCTAGTCAGGATTTGGGTTTTATAGACTCTGTATGTTGACAACTACAACTTTACAGGTCCACCTTAAACGTAATGGGTAGCGCCAGGGTAACATGTCCAAGAGCAAACATGGCTCAGGAGTCAAAGTAAATAGCAATTCCATTCCTCCAAGGACTCAGACCAAAATTCTTGCAGTGAAGGAGATAAAAAGAGTAAAATAAAGGATGGGGGAAGAAGCCAGGAAAGTGGGTTGAGAAGTGAGAGGGGAATAACGAATGGAAGACTTTGGCTGTAAAAGGAGAAAAGAAAATAGGGAGCTAGCTATAAGTGGAATTAAACTCAAGGGACTTGATTTGCAAATTTGGAGAAGATTGACCTTCTATCAGAGGTGATGGGGAAAATACAGTAAAGAAGTGCACTGAGCAAATTGCATATGTTCTCTGTGTCTCTTGGTTATCATATGTTTATCATATGTTTATGCATAGGTAATACAGTTGATGAAAGAAATGTGATGAATTGGAGAGCGATTTTTAAGGTATACTTACAGAATTTATATCAGAATGTAGGGTGAGGTACAGGAAGGAATCAAGAATGACATCCAGGTTTTGCTGGTTTACGGGTGGCTGGTGGTTCCCTTCACTGAACTAGAGAACAGAGAAGAAGAAGATTTCAGAGAGAAAAGGAGAAATTCGGTTTCAGACATAGTATATCCTAGGTGGTATTGACTATTCAACATTACAAATCTTTTATCAAAGCACTTAATTCCTGCAAGAGGCTACAAGGATATTAGTAATGAATAAATAAATCCCAGTGCCTGTCTTCAAGAAGCTTGTAAACTTTTAATAAGGACAGGACTATATCCACATGAAAAGAAGAATAAGGTAAGTGCCATAAAACTGATGTGAAGATCTACTAGTAAAAGTGTTATTGGTTGGGTGCTCTGTGTGCCCCCACCTGTTACCAGTGGAAATGGAGGTCTTAGGGTGCTCCAGGGAAAAGAATTTCCTGAGATCCCCATGGGAGGATGGGGTGTTGTGGAAAGCTTTATTATGTAAAATTAAGGGGGTTCCCTTCCAAGGTGCCATCCCCTCTGGTCCCAGCTTGCCTTCAGCAGGGTTAGGGTGAAGGCCACTGCCCAGAGCCTCCGCTCCATATGAAAGCACAGTCCGGCCCAGCATCTGGCCAGCTTAGCTTGTGTTCCCAGCTGGAGTCCATTGTGTGGGGGCTCTGCGTGGCCCTGGGCCATGCGGCTGCTTAAGGGCACATGGCAGCTTAGCACACAGGTGAGCAGGGGTCATGGAGCAAGTGAGAAACAGAAGAAGTGCAAGAGAGAGAACTTGTTGGGGATTATAAGAAGGAGCTTAACCAATGAACCCTTTATGATTCTGCATGCTTGCAGTGGCTTCCCTTCCCCCTACCCAGTTACCTTCTTCCCAGGTTCCACTGACAGGCAAGCACCTTCCCTACGTCACCCTGACTTCGTGGCACATGCCACCATCTCCCCCTTTGTGGGACCCCTTCGCCCAGTGACCTGCAGGGAATGGACCTGTGGCTCCCTGGGGAGTGTGCAGTTGCAGATGACCACGCTTCTCATGTCTGGCCTTCACTTTGTGTTTTTTTTTCTTTCTATTATTAATATTAATAACAAAAGTAGCAAAAGAAGAGTGAAGTGTTTTCCATGTGTCGGGGGTGGGGTGGGTCACTGGCAATATAATTCAGCAAGGACCTCAAGAGGAGGTGATGTTTGAGGTTAGTCCTGAATAGCTAACAGCATTTCCATAGGCAGTAAGATTGCAGAGAGCATTCCAGGTAGAACAGCTCTCCACAGGAGCACTGGACTGTGATAGGCTAGGAGTGTTTGCTGACCTGGCACCACAGGCTCCTGGTAACATGAGCTGTGTATGTCCCAGTGGCCGGGAACTCACCTAGAGAGACAGGCTGGACTTTGGAGGTAGGCAGGCCTGAGCCTGGACACTGGTGCTATCACTTCCTAAATCTCAGCTTTGGTTCCCTCATTTCTAAAATTGAGCTATTCATACATTTCCCAGCATTGTTTTGAGATATCTGCTCTTTAATAGTTGTTTAATAAATGATAGTTATTTTTTATTTTTCAGAGGCCTTGAATAGAAGGTAGAGAGTTTATATTTTCTAAGCGAACTTATGAAGGTTTGCACAAGTAACTACGGTTAATCTGCCAGCAATCTAGTATAGGATGGAGGGAAGCGGGCAGGAAGACAAGTTAGGAGGCCATTTTGTAGATCAATACATATCAGCTAGTAGATCAATAACTAATCCTCAGGGTCATTCTACTTCATAGTCATCAATGCTGTCCAAGTTGTATTTTTGGGTTTTCAGAATATACAGATATTTTGATGTTCTTCCCTTTCCCCCTGCCTGTATTGCCCTTAGATTTTTCTGTATGTGGGCAAAAGGAAAATCAATGAGACGTCAATCAAACAATGTTACCAGAAACTGAAGAGGAACTTAGATATCTGTGGTTAATATGTGAATGCAAGCATCTTTGAAAGATTTGGGTAGAGGAAGCTGAAATTAACCACTTGAACTTAACATTTTATAGAAAGTATATGTTCCAATAATTCTTAATTTCCCTTTGTTGCAACAATACAGCTGAGCCACTAAACCATTCTCAGAACTTCAGCATAAACACTTTTCTACCAGTAAATTACAAAATGCAATAGGGCAGGGCTCATTCAGAGTCAGTGGTCCTATGCTACTGGCCAATCACATAAGACAAGTCATTCAATAATCCTGAACCACAGATTTTTACCTCTGTCATTTGGGGAATGCAATTTATTCCCTGCCTCATTCTCGGGATTGTTGTGAGGATCAAATGAGGTAGCTGATATAAAATGCTAATGCATGATGAGCCACAAATGCAGAGGATTATTATTTAGACAAACCTACGCCCACAGCAATGAGGCACAGTCATTATGAACCATATTGGAAACTTCCCCCCTCTGTCTTCCTCCCTGCCCTCTGAAGATTGGCTCGATTTGTCCTGGTTTCAGTTGGTGAGCATTTTACCTTCATCTGTTGACCACAGTTAACCTCCTATTTTTTTGGAGAGCTTTCCAAAGTGTAACTTCCAACCGAGCAGACATTTTGTCATTTTGAAATTGTGTTGTTTGCCCTCCCCTTTGGGATAAGAAAGGGAGGGTTTGATTTCAGGCTTAAATTATTTCACTGAGGGCAGTTTGGGAGGAGGAAAAGTTATTTTTCACTCATTTAATAAAACAACTTCTTGTGCAGCAAACTCCGTCTCATTAAGGGCTGAGCTGGGAGGCTCCAGGGATGACTTAAGAGACTGAGTCAGCATCTTTATCTGGTGATGCATTGGAAGATGTGTTAGTTCCTCTAGGGAGAAAGAAGGGAAATGGAAAATAAAACCTATTTCCCCCCTTTTGGTTGATTTCCTGTTTTTTGCCAACAACATGAAACAGTTGTTTCTGAAATATAGACACAAAGATGAGAAAATGTGTGTGATTACTTGTAGAGGGGAGGCTTGCATAATGAAACAAAAATTTAATGCATTTGAAGGAAAGGAAAAGCATTCCAACTAAGTTTCTGGCAGATAATAATGAAGGAAAAAAAACTGAAAACATTTGAGGCTCTGAAGTCACACTTCTGTTGATACATATGGCGTTAATGGATTTTGAGCTCCTCTGCCTCCTGGTAAGCAGATGGCTTTATACTTGTGCTAAAACTAGAGGTTGGACGGCTTGATGGAAAAAAAAAAAAGCAAAACAATGACCTTTCATGGTAGTTTTCGTTTTAGACCTAATGATGTATGGAGTTAGCTCTGTTAAAGGGTTAACATGACAAACTATTCAAACATATATTGTCACACTTACTGCCTTTTAAGATACTCAAACATTGACCGAGCTTGGTAAGTACATCACAGTTGATTCTCAGAGCGATATATTTATCTGGCTGAAGCCAAGTTTTCTAGCAGCTACCTGGCAAAAAGTTAAGGAAATTGATCCTCATTAGATTGTCTGTTCTAATATACAAAATGCAAACAATAGCACACTAACAACATATACTAGTTTCTGACCGTTTGACTAGTAAATAATTATGCTGCCATGAGCTTTCCCCTGCAGCACACACACATTTTATTAGAAAAATTCATGGCCCATTCCAAACCCTAACTAAATTTGAAACTGCATGTTCTGTACAGTGATTACATATTTTTTTAGCTAACTAACCATTGTACCACTAGCTCAGACATTTTATGAATGGAAACAGCACTTCTAATTGATAAGCATGGCACGCTTATAAATGAGGTTTAAACAAAAGTGACTCTCTGGGAAACGAATGTAGTCATTTCACTGCTCCCCAGAAGTAAACTGTTTAGAAATGAGCCAAGAAAATTGCAGACCTTTGCTGTCAAGATTCATGGCTGGAAATGGAAATGAACATGAGAGTAAAGGGAGAGTTGATGCTTTCCTTTTGGTTAGGCAGAGGTGTGAGGGCCAAAACGAGGGGAGGGAATGGGCTAGAGCTTACATTAATCAACACATTCTCACCTGGGCTTTCTGGGTCCCTGGATGCCAGAGCACTTTCAACACCAAGCACAATTGCGAGATAATTTCACAAGAATAAGGAACTCTCACTTTCTTTAGAGTTTGATGTTTACAAAATACTCTGGAGAGAATCTATATAAGTATATAACATACTAATAGAGTGATGTTATTTGAATGACTGGTTAAAAAACTGTGACATATTAGGAGGAAAAAAGGAGGTTTCAAAACAGTACGCGCCATGCAATATATTTTTTGTGTGTGAAAAATAGCTCTATCAATGTATTTCAGGAAAACTACAACGGGATTTAGCAAACAACGAGGTAGAAGAAATACAGACGATTTTCAATATTTTCTGACTTCTCTGTATTTTAAAACAATCACATGTTACCTTTAAGATTAAAAACGTTCTTTAAAAAAAGATTTATGAAGAAAACATTCAAGTTATAAAAGCATGGGGCAATAATTATTCTTTAGACTCATAAATCTCTAGACTTAAGGGAATAGAAAGCAATTAAAACATACACATAAAGAACACAATATTTATGTTTCCTTTCATGCCCTGGAACAATCTATATTGAAGAAGTAAAATACTGAGGTAGGTAAGGCTATATATATTTAAGGAATCCTAGATCACGCTATCTGTTAGCATTTAAAAAGAGTTATTAACTGAAGAGTAATGCACTTACAAAAATCTAGTTCACACAAATACTATATAAAAAATGCCCAGCGACCAAATGACAGAACGACCAGAACGACCGGTCGACCAGTCGCTATGACTCACACTGACTACCAGGGAGCAGATGCTCAACACAAGAGCTGCCCCCTGGTGGTCAGTGCACTCCCACAGAGGGAGTGCTGCTCAGCTGACCAGGATGAGCAGCGCTCCCACAGCAGGAGCAGGCGCTCGGAGGGCGGGTCCAAAGCCGCTCCGCTGACTGGGATGAATGGTTGCTCCCGCAATGGGCCGATCCCCCCAGGCCACGCCCCCCACCAGCGCATGAACCTCGTGCACTGGGCCTCTAGTATTACATTAGAATAACAGCTTTGCCAAAATAAAAACTGGTCTCTGTCTCTGAAATAATTTGAGATTTGAATAAAAAAATATTGCCATTAATAGCTAGATATGCTGAGGCTGGAAGCCATCAGCAATTGTAAGGATGAAAGAAAACTGTAATAGGCAGTGATGGAGAGGATGTTGGGAAACAGGCACTCGCACATGCCACAGTGGAAATAGATTTTCACCACTCTAAAGGACAGCCTGGAAATCCTCATCAAAAGTCTTCACATCATGAATATTTTTGCAACCAGCACTTTCATTTCTAGGAGCTTATCCTGTGGAATATATACAAGTGTAAAGAAAGCAATAAGGATGCTCACGGCAACACTGATGATGACAATGAGACATTAGAAACACCCATGTCCCATCAAAGAACGTTTTGGCTTTTGTGCTTGATTAAATTATGGCAATCCACTCGATGGTATATGATGCAGCCATTAAGGAGAGTTTGTGCATCAACATATCTAATAAACACAATGTTAAACAAAGGAAGACAGACACAGAAGAGTATATACTAGGTGTCATTTATTTCTAGTTCAAAATGAGGCACAAGGAACTGGTGGTTAAGGTTGGGAGTGCCCAGGACTGGAGGTGGGCACGGTCAATGTTCTGCTTCTCGGCTCAGACTGATATTCGTGAGTGTTAATCAGATGGTACACTGTTGCTTGTTTACTTTTCTGCACATCTGCTAAACTTCAGTAACACTGACCAGAAGGAAGGTTATAAAGTGTACTAATAGTGTAGAAAGAGGTTCAGCATGTTTTACTAAGATAAAATATAGAAAAGTTG
>NW_006284615.1:1444975-1452307 GCF_000327345.1 Myotis davidii
TTCTTTCTTAAAAATTTTTGAGAAAAACTAGAGGCCCAGTGCACAAACTTCATGCACTGGTAGGGTCCCTAGTGGCTGCTGGTTGCCAGCTGAGTACTCCCTCCCTTCCCCCAGCAGCCTGCCCCCGCCTCTCCCACTGGTCACCACCTGTGGGGCCTGATTGTCTCACCGATTGCCCCACTGCTGGTGCTGAGGGAGCAGGGCCTCCCCAACCAGTTGCCCTGTGATTGGATCCATCAGGGCATCAGGCCCCCACCCAGTGACCAGTGGCTCATACCTGCCTTGGCCTGGTGCCGCCCACTCACTTGCTCCACCATCCCGCCCCTGTCCCACTCTTGTAGGGGCCCATTGGGACCTGCAGTGCCACTGCCACCCACTGCCAGTGGCATGTTGCCAATGCCAACAATGTTCTTCACTGCCCCCTGGTGGTCAGCGCACGTCATAGCAAGTGGTTGAACTCCCAGTCGAGGGGACAATTTGCATATTAGGCTTTTATTATATAGGACTAGAGGCCCAGTGCACAAAAATTTGTGCATTCAGGGGTAGGGGGTCCTTCAGCTCAGCCTGTGTCCTCTCACAGTCTGGGACCCCTCAGAGGATGACCACCTGCTGGCTTAGGACTGCTCCCCGGGTGATTGGGCCTAATATGGCAATCAGACATCCCTCCTGGTTTGCCCTGAAGGGTGTCCTGGATCAGGGTGGGGTCCCCACTGGGCTGCCTGGCCAGCCTGGGTGAGGGGATGAGAGCTGTTTGCAGCTGGTCACACCCCCTTCAGGGTGGGGTTCCCCACTGGGGTGCCTGGCCAGTTTGTGTGAGGGGCTGAGGGCTGTTTTCAGGCTGGTGGGAGACTGAAACTCCCAGCCTCTTTCTTTTTCTTCTTTTTTATTCTGGGATTTATTTATCTTCTATAGCTGTCACTGGAGCTGAGAGCCAGCTCCAGCTCTGAGGCTGTGGCTGGCTGAAAGCAAGTATCTGGGTTTGTTTAGCTTCTATAATTGAAACTCTGTTGCCATTACTGGTGTTCTAAGCTCTGAGCCCACTGGTGGCTGAAAGCAAGTTTCTGGATTTGTTTAGCTTCTTAATTGCAACATTGTTGCATCTGGAGCTCAAAGCTGGGCTGCTGCAGACGGGGAATGTTGGAGTCCTCCATCACTGAAGCAAGCAAGCCTCATGTTCACTTCAAGCTGCCTGGCTGCCGGCCGCCATCTTGGCTGGCAGTTAATTTGCATATCGCCCTGATTAGCCAATGGGAAGGGTAGCAGAGGTTTGGCTAATTACCATGTTTCTCTTTTATTAGATAGGATAAGGGGATGGACGTTCACAAAGTGGCATTGGGAGATATCTCTGGGTGACAGAATAATAGGTGATTTTTATTGTCTATATTTTCTAAGATTTGTAGAGTAAATATATATTACATTGGAAGAAAGGAAAAAGACATTATAATATCATTCTAAAAATGAGAAAAATGTATGTAAGTTTGTTGAAACAAAGAGGAATTAATAGGAATATGCTAAAGGTTAGAACCTAGAGAAAGAACTGGCTGAGACAGGTTAGGATTAAACAATAGCATTTTATAAAACCTTGATTAAAAATGAGAGCACTTCTTATTATGGAAGTATGTGACACGAGGCTTCAAAAGGAAGGTGGGATGTGAAAATTCTAGGGCACATGCATAAGTGATTCAACCCCACAGGTTCACTAGGTGAAACGAAGCAGTCTGGAACTCAGTTGTCCTGTCTGTAGAATGGGTTTAATAATACCTTCCCTGCAGCCTTCCAGAGGTATTTCAAGAGTAAGTGATATAAAGATAAAGGAATACCTTTGAACTTTTCAGAAGTGTTAGAGGTATTATTAAAAGGATGGTTTATGAGAAAAATGGGATTAGATGCCACTTGAAAATTCTGACTCTTGTGAAATTATACTTTACCCTCAAGGAGCACCTCTTACATTAAGATTTTAGGATAACACAGTTCATTTTTCAGTCTTTTTTACAACAACATTTTCTAAAGAAAAAATGAACAGAAGATAACCTTCTATTTTCAGCTTGAGAAAAAGGAAACAATTTTAAGATCCAAATTATTTTTAAAAATTGGATGATAGTGCTAATTTTATAATTCTTGTGATCTACTAAATATTTCCTACTAGGGAGAGATGAAGTGATGAGTCCTTTACCCTAGAAAACATACTTGCCACAGCTTGGATTAGAGGCTTACATATCTCACTATTACCAATTGTCTTTCATTTCAGATGCACAGTCTTCTAGGATTGGTTAGAAAAATATTAAAGAACTGATGATTAAAACAGTCTTAAACCTAGACATTTTCTCTCCCTCCCACCTCTACCCTACCTACCCTGTATGTTCTTCATGTCATTACCCTGAGGGCTTGGTTCTGACCTAAATTTAATATTTTACAATGAGTTATATTTTGAAATACTACTTTAATTTCGCCAGATAGTGCACCTGAGGATTGCTTATCCATATTCACTTTTCCCAGAGGATGAAGCCATGCCCCTGGCATTCATTCAATGCAGTGGCCCATTAGATGGGTTTTTCTGGGTTGGCCTAATAACCATGCAGATGTATCTCTGCAGCATTCTCTAGAGCAGGGGTTCTGCAGGGTGTCCTTGTACCAGCAGCATCAACATTGCCTGGGAACTTGTTCGAAATACAAATGATTGAGCCCCACTCCAGACCTACTGAATCGTAAACTCTTATGGCGTTGCCCAGCAATCTGCATTTTCCCAAGTCCTCCAGGTGGTTGTGAAGCAAGGTGAAGTTTGAGAACCGCTGCCTAGGAGGAATCAGGGGCAAATTTCCTGGAGGCACCGTGTGCTCCCTTGAGGGAGCTAATGAAAATTTCCAGTCTACACTGGCTTACTTTAAAAACAACAACGAAATAGGCATTCATCATAAAAAAACATATTGTAGCACTAGCAGCTGCACTTTGCAGCCACTTGGCCATTTTCCAGCTCCCCACGATGGCCTCTCAGAACGATTGCTAATTTACCAACAAGAACGTGAAATCAGAGAGGGGAGAGCACTCTGGGACGTTGGTGCAGCTTTTAGCATCATCTGAACGTTTCTCTCATGTCCACTGCAGGAGAGATGGTTGTTACACGCCTTTCAAACTTTTCTTCTCAGCAAACCTGCATGGACACCTGAATGCTGGTCTTGTTCCTCCCAGGGAAATCATCTTAGTCTTTGAAGTCAGGTTCAAGTGCAAGAAATGGCTGAAGAACAGAAGACCTTGGCTATGGAATCATCAGCCGCCTGTTCAGTTTCTCAACCTAACTACATCCATCTGCGTGAGAGAGAAACGAGATTTGGTCTTTCCTGGAACTTCCTGGAAACCAGACCTAGAAAAAGAAGGCCTCCTGTCTCTAAAATAAACTCAGTTTACACACTGAAAAACTGCTCCCTTTCTTACCAAGGAACTATAAGGTAACACTAGGAAAGAGAACACGAGTAACATTATTACTACTGCTGAAATACTTTCTTACATTGAAAGATAATAGCTGACTCATCTCCTTTCTTTCCTTCCTTCCTCCCTCCCTCCCTCCCTCCCTACCTCCCTCCCTTCCTTCCTTCCTTCTTCCTTTTTATGAAACTAACTTTTTATAAAAATTTAACATTTTCTTTTTGCTTTGCAAATTCTATACTTTAATTTCTGGCTCTTCTATTTAATAGCTTTATCAATTTTATGGGAGTTAAACAATCTCTTTGTGCTTAAGTTTTCCCATGTGTAAAATGGGAATAATGGGAACTTCTTTTTAGGGTTGTGCATAAATTAGTTAATACATCTCGTGTCTTTGGAAAAAGTGTATGGCATAGAGAGAATGCTCAAAGAAGTTCTCTATTATTATCCACTAGAGGCCTGATGCATGAAATCCGTGCAAGGGGCTCGGCCCTCACAGCCCCAGCTTCATCCAGAAGGTCATCCGGAAGGACGCCCAGAAGGTTGTTCAGCTGTTTGGTCTAATTAGCATATTAGCTCTTTATTATATAGGATATCAAGACAAATTATCCAAAATAATTTCATTAGTACAAAAGCACCTACTCTAACAAATACCATATTCCACATTTCTACATGTTCATAAACTGTAGGCCTGTAGGCCTAAGGTTCGCAGACTAAGATAAGACCCATTTAGTCATTCAGTCGCTTAAATAACTAATTTTTATTGGGTGACAAACTAGAGTATTTCTAACTTTTTTAGCTGCCAGGAAGAAATAATAGCATCTTCCAAGGCAAAGTCTTAGAAGGATAATTTTAAAAAAAGAGTTTGCACATCAAACCGATATTTGTTTAATCTCCCTTCTAGCTGCTGTCTGAGCAAACAGGGACATTCCCATCTACACAGTCAAGTTTCCAAGTAAAGCACCGTTCAACTCTGGTGTAACCTGAATATAGTAACGTATGGATCCTGAATTGTATCTTATTCTCCAAATTCTTATAATTTGGCTACTTGATGTGCTAGGTTAGTACTAGGCTCAGGGTCTAGAACTGGAAACAAACAAAACAAACCACCAAACCTCCCTATTACTTTTTTTTTTTAAATATATTTTATTGATTTTTTACAGAGAGGAAAGGAGAGAGATAGAGAGTTAGAAACATCGATGAGAGAGAAACATCGACCAGCTGCCTCCTGCACACTCCCCACTGGGGATGTGCCCGCAACCAAGGTACATGCCCCTGACCGGAATCGAACCCGGGACCTTTCAGTCCACAAGCCGACGCTCTATCCACTGAGCGAAACCGGTTTCGGCACCTCCCTATTACTTTTAAACCGTGTACAATGTAGTCAGATAGAGACGAGCAGAGGGAATGCACTGGGGATAATGAGTCCAGCTCTGGGAGAGGGAGAGGGTTTTGGTTTCAGAAATAAGGAAAGGCAGGGTTAATTTACTAAGGGGGCAGGAGGGAAAACTGTTGTAAGCAAAAGGAAAATCGCATAGTAAGTTCAGAGACGGGAGGAAGCCAGATGTGTGCTGGAGCAGGAGAGATTCCGTCCTGGCCTGAGAGGTGGAATCACTGGGTCATAAGGCAGTTCCAGTTTTAATTGTTTGAAGTAACTCTGAACTCTTTTCCACAGTAGCTGCACTAGTCTGCACTCCCACCAACAGTGTATGAGGGTTCCCTTTTCTCCACTTACACCTAGTCTCTCCAACATAGCAACTGTCTTTCAAAAAACACATAGGCCATCCTTAAGTGCTACAACTTGAGGGGAAGTCACTGAACAATAAACTCTCACAAACCACGAGGGCAATTATTCAAATGATTCTCCCCAGATGCATTTCAACAATCTATTTAAACACACACACACACACACACACACACACACACACACACACTCATTAATTCTATAGATCTTTAAATGTGGTACTGTATTTATTCATAATTCTGGAGTCTTTTTTAGTTGATTTTTTTTTTGTGTGTGTGTGTGTGGGGGGGTTGTGTGGTTTGTTTTTTGTTTTGTCTGTATCTCTGCTCTGCTCTCTCTCTACCAAGAACTGCCATTCGGGGCTCTTCTAAGTACATTTTCTACTTAAGATTTTTGTGCCAACGTGAAATTCATTCTAAATCGCCTTATCTCAGCACTTGAAATGAATGGATATTCTTCCTTTCTTTTTTTCTTTTTAAGAAAGAGGCTTCCTGGTTTAGGGAAAATATTTCCACTGGCACATGAGTCCGGCCCGCCCATGAATGGCTTTTTCTTTTCCTCTCCTCAGGCTATCTGCTCTACATCTGGTATCCAGCACAAGGCAGAAACAGCTCGTTATCAACCGCGACAAGAACGCAACATACGGCTCTTAGAAATCTTGGATCTCATTTGTTGTGCTACTGATGGTGCGCTCTGAGTGCCTGAAAAGCTCCCCATGATTAAAACGGAAATGTAAGCGTGCTTCTCCCAGACCATGATGAAGGCAGAGAGGAAACCCATGGTGGGCCGCTGAGCTGCGGCTGCCTCAGGGGCCAGCTTGAAGTAGCAGCAACATGGTGATATTCAGAAGGGGCTGATCATGTAGGACTGATACCGTGACTGGTATGGTTCCTGGTACTATCCGATTTCATAACGTGAATTGGACATAGTCAAGCATTCTGAATGACAGCAACACACTTGCTGTTCTGACATAAACCTTTCTAAGAGAGAAATATTTGAAATAAGTCTTACAGAAATAATCCACTCCCAGATGATTTCATTTTAAGGAGCATTTTGTTTTGTTTTCTAGCTGGGGTTAGACTTTACTAGTATACCTTTTCACTTGTATTTTCTTCTCCTGCTTCCTTTCCTGTCTCTTTCCCCCTATTTCTACATCTCACTGCTACATTTCTGGATGGTGTCTGCCCTGCTCCTGTGGTAGAGTTCTGCACGGCAGCTCCGTGGGCTTGGCTGAGGCTGTCAGGAATGATGGCACCGTGTGCTCCTTCGCAAGGACGTCCAAGGAAAAGGAGGGACCAGGGATGGGACAGGGATCTAGTCTGCAGGGCAGTTTTCAGCCCCTTCATTTCCATGGACTCCTATTGTCGTCATTCCCTTACCTTTGCTGGTGTTATCTTCCCATGTAAACAGTTGTTTCTTCTATAGTGGATAAAATTCTTTTTCTTGAACAAAATATATTTTTTATTTATTTCAGAGAGGAAGGGAGAGGGAGAGAGAGATAAAAACATCAATGATGAGAGAAAATCACTAATCAGCTGCCTTCTTCATGCCCCCTACTTGGGATCAAGCTTGCAACCCCGGCATGTGCCCTTGACTAGAATCAAACCTGGGACCCTTCAGTCCACAGGACGATGCTCTATCCACTGAGCCAAACCAGCTAGGGCTAGTTGTATAACATTATTATTGTTGTGGTAGTAGCAAGGCATCAAAACCTTTCAGGTTTAGTCTTGGCTATCAGCCTAGAATACTATCAGGTAAGGAAATAAAGTCTGGCCAACACTGACAATTTTTAACTTGAAAAGGTGTGCTCTAATTCCATCAGATGGCCAGTTCTTCACTCCTTACATTAGGACTGTACTCTGAGAGAAGACGGTTTAAGGACTACCCCATGCAAAAAAGGCTTTTCTCTATAGCAGTGGTTCCCAGTGGGCGGATTTTGTCCTCTTCTCTCCGACCCAAGGATATTTGGCAATATCTGGAGACATTTTTAGTTGTCAAAATTGAAGGGGTGCTGCCTGGCTGGTGTTGCTCAGTGGCTGAGCATCGACTTATGAACCAGGAGGTCACGGTTTGATTCCCGGTCAGGGCACATGCCCAGGTTGTGGGCTCCATCCCCAGTGTGGGACAGCCGATCAATGATTCTCTCTCATCATTGATATTTCTATCTCTCT